>NC_031768.1:69067372-69130002 GCF_001522545.3 Parus major | reverse complement strand
AGGCTCCGAGGGAGGGAGGGAGGCAGCCAGCATCCCCCGCACCGCCGCGGGGCTCCGGGTCCGCTCGGTTCCTTGGCGCTGCCCGCCCGCGCAGCGCATCCCGAGCGGCCGAGCCCAAAGCCGCGCTCGGGGAGCGGCGCAGCATCCCCGCCAGAGCTCTCCCAGCCGCTTTCCTCCGCCCCAGACACCGTACGGGGGCTACGGCCGGGCATCTGGGGAGTCTGTCCCTAAAGCTAAGGCTCAGACTGAATTGGTAAAAAAAGGCTGTCTTGCTTTACACGTGCAACTTCAAAGCTTTGACTTTAAGCGGCAGAAGCATAAAGTAATTTTCATTTCCCACTGGTCTGGAGTGAATTGAGTTCTGTACACATTGTTTACCTTTACATTAAAAGAATGCAAAAACATGAGGGAAAGGAGCTAGCTATTTCCTCTGTCAAGCCTCAAAACATTACCGAAGTTGTGGAGACAGATTTACTGCTTTCCACTTCCCTCTTGAGCCATGGAGATACTTTAATTTAGTTGAGCTGTAAATATACTAGCTAAGAATTTATCAGTTTACTAAATAAGCCATGATTTACAAGCTAGCACAGGTAGCTCTAGACAAGAGTATGACAACTTGTTTCATAAGAATGTAGTAAAGGTGTTAATGTTATTTGAGAACTTCATTCAAAGGTTAACAGAAGCAATAAACTGTCCTGTGAAGCTGCAAAGCAGTAAAACTACTGTAAAGCCAGATCTATTTCTGTATGAAGCTAAGATGATACTGCAACAAGCTGATCAGACAGTGGCTAGAAAGGACTCCTGCAATGAATGGGGGAGGCCCCTGAAATTACATCCTCCTTAACTAGAGGGAAAATTTTCAGTCCTATACAGCCTTAGCATATCGAACGCCTAAGTACTCGTGCTGTGTGAAAACTTGTCCTGTTTAACAGAACACCCTTTTAAGCTAACATCCCGCTCATCCCAGACCTTCCCACGCTTTGGTTCTGTAAAAACTCGGTATTCTCCAGGCGTCAGCCACTGGAGGGCAACGCAACCCATTTCTCGTACACCACGGTCATGCACACAACCTTTGAGCGGCCAATAAAGCCGATGTAATTAACAGACTGATGTGCTTTCAACAGCACCGTCTCTTGCCCAAGGCAAGTGTTGCACGCTGTGAAGTCATACTTTGGAGACATTAGGCTTACTTGCAAGCTTCGAGGCTAATTAATCGATTTTCTTTCATTTCAGTTGATACCAATGCAGACAGCAAAAATATGCCAGCTTGACCATTTTTACTTTGTGAAAAGAGACAAATTCAGAAAGTGAAACATGAAGACTATACACTATGCAAGGCTATGCCATTATGATACTATATTAAGTTACTCAGCCTGAAGAAGCTTGACATGACAGAGAAGACCACTCAGTCTTGCTGAATGGATATTTTCCCCTTCAGAAAAACAGAACTAAATGCACTACTGGATATTTGTTGTCCTTTCCCATTGATTTCATGTTGTGTAACTGCAAAGGAGATCAAACAACAATACACTTAAGAGCATTAAGTGCAAGGAAGCAGCTTTCATCAGTTTTCCTAATCAAGTGCCAGAACAGAAGTGCAATTATTCTAGAACAAACATGCTATAAAAATTGTTGTTTTTTTCCAGAGACCTTATTTATTTGGGGTTTTTTTCATAACATCCTCTGATGATTGGAATCTTCCTGCTGACTAGTTCTCCTTGCTGCAAAGTAGTATGAGGCTATCCCACAACTTTAAGGATTAACTGAGTCAATACAGCTGATGAAGTGCAGAGGGATTTAGGTTTAATTAATGTACTATCCTTTTGGCTGCTCTCTTCAAGACAGGTGCCTCAACAGCAATTTGTCTCATTCTTTAGATGCACTGAAATATTTTCAAAGCAGACTTACAAGAGTGTAGCAACAGCTGTAATAAAGTTTAGGGTTTTGAAAGTAGCTCAAGGCAGCTGCTTCAACTTTTAGTGGAATAAGGCTAATTTCTGAAGATTGTCTGGTAATCCTGCCTTCCTAATCAGGAATGCCTTCCACCTCCCTCCCCTGTTATTAAGCAGATCACATCCAAAAGCCTGCAAGCAGCGGCCTTTACTATTGGATGTAGATCCTCTTCTTTCCCTGTATTTCCAAAAAATTTGAGGAGCCTTGAGCTTCTGAGGGCCTCCTGGTGGGCATCACCCCCTTCAGAAGTAACCCCCACAAGGACATCTGACCACATGCAGACCAGATTATCACTTCAACCATGCAAAAGTAACTTCACCCTTGTCTCTTGTTTCAGAAAGGCTGTGGATAAACATAGCAGACTTGACCACCTCCAACAGTTGTGGAATTTGAAGCTGAAGGCCTAGCAGCTCTTACTCACAGTAGCACTTACTTCCCAAGGCCTAGCAGCTCTTACTCACAAGCACTTACTTAATCCAGAGGATTAAGACCCATTGACTTCACTTAGGGACATACCAACTTGTTACTCTCTCCCACAAGACATGGACCTTTCTTGTTTTTGACCCTAGGACTTGCAACTCTGCTATGCAATTTATTTTGCACCAAACTATTCATGCTACAATTAGTAGTATTAATAACAGACCACTGTATCTCATAGCCTCTTCATTTAGCGTGTTTAGCTACATCAGATTTTCAATGTCCTAATCATATTGATCTTAAATCTGCATCACACAATTGTTTAGGTTAGAAAAGATCTTTAAGATCCTCTAGTCCAAGCATGAACCCAGCACTGCCAAGTCTTCTGCCAAACCATGTTCCAAAGCACCAGAACTACTCATTCCTTAAGCATCTTCAAGGATGGCAACTCAACTACTTAGATCCTTGTGGAATTTAAACATTGTCTAACACACCTTGCTTGAATTCTGAGGCATGAGACACTTTCTGCAGGAGTTTAATACTGTTTCCCAACTGTGCTTTACAAGTTCAATGAGTCAGACATGAGTTATAAACTCCCTTATAAAAAGCTCATTCATTTCTTCAAGGCTCTTACTTCACACTATTTAACGAGGTTTCTTCTAAAAAAAGATGTGATTAAAGTTTGACAAAAATAAAAGGATTTTATAGCTTTCTCTCATCATTAAGATAAACCAGACTTGATGCCCTGACAAATTCTCATGGCATTTATTATCACTCAAAAAGCAATGAGTTATGGTTTAATACTCTTACGTCACTGGGCCTGCAAAGATGACATTTTTCCATGTGTATCTGTCTCCTTAATGTCTGCTCAGTAACAGTCATAGCTTCTGCATGATTGAGTAAATAAAGCATTGTGAATTCTGTAGTGTTTTGAAAGACAAGTCACTTGGGATGCTCGTCAACTGTCAGAAGTCACAAGAGAACTCATGCTGAAATTTTGTTACTTTTCACTTAAGTAGATCAGTGAGATAGTTACTACTTCTAGCTTGGTGATGTGCTTGATTGCTCCAACATGTGTTCCATTTTTAAGAACAAGTGATTATAGAGCAGTTAAGCCCCTCACAGAAACATCAGAACTACAAGCTATGAGAAAGAGCTAGTTTGTACAGGAGAAGTTCACCAAAGACTTCATGTAATTTAGAATTAAAGCAATGTTAAGAGTGTTTACAGTCAAGAATCATACTTCTGATTCTGCACACTGTTTGCAGGACTAGGATCTCGTACAAGAAAGTGCTAAAGTACACTGAGGTAAAGAAGCTGCCCCTATTAGAGAACAGAGTTGGCTACAATCTCCAGGGGTCCCCTCACCTCAAGCACTCTGTGCTTCTAAGCTTAGACAGTCACAAGTCAAAGTTTTAGCAGCCATACAAAGTTCCATGAATGCTCCCAACTGAACTGACAGTTTTAAATTGAGACATATGAAAGACAGCTTTCCTCAGAGTGAGAGCCTCACCAAAAGCCTCCAAACTTTCTCATTTATGAAAACATGGCATTTTTTAATTGGTCAATTAATTAATTTAATTTAATTGGTTTAATTAATTAAGCCTCAAAGAAGGAGTTATCAAAGCAAACACCCGAGAAGCTAAGAGCTGTATTTAGAGAGGTGGCAGACAAGTTTGGACTTTTCCTTGCACTGAAATGCAAATTTGGCCCTCAACAAGCAACACGGATTCAGTAACACGCTCACTTTCTTGGGATAACACTTTTTTCACAGGATTACCATAACAAACTGAGCACCAAAGATGACACCAGGTAAGGAGTTCTGCACTTGAGAATTGTCAACAAGTTTACATACAAACAATGACTCTGAAGCGTGACTAAATGAGTTTGTTTTACCTGAAATATGCTATTTCTTGCACTATTTTCATAGCTGCTTTCACTGTTCAACAGAAATGCAATTCAAAGTTAATCTGGAAGTGCATAAGGTAGGAGTTCAAAGAGGCAGAGCACAGCATGCTGCCAACAGGGGATGCAGGGCATGAACTTCAGCTACCAGGTCCTCCAAGAGAGCTTTGTTCCACAGGACTGGGATATCTTGACCTTGAGTTATAACCAGTTCATGGGAAAAAAACCCTGATGAACAGTGTTATGGTTTTAATTCTTAAGAATTTAGAAAATTGCCACAGTGTTCAACAATGAAACATTGTAGGCAAACATTCCAACATACTCATGTCTGAACAAAGGAAGATATGGCAGATTTCACAGTGGAGCTTTTATTTTCTAGCTCTTCTATTATCAAAAGTAATTTTAAATATGCTTCCTTCTCTGTAGATCCATGTCCTGCAAATTAAGAGGTCTTTAGATCATCTGCATGCAAATACCAGAGTTGATAATAGCAGCAGCCTTATAGAAGTTAATACACAGTTGCAAAACACTTTTCAGTTCTCTCAATCAGCCTGCAAGAACTGTTCTGCTTTAAGTTGCTGGAAATGATGTGTCTCTTTCATTTGCTAAAGGAGAAACAAATATGACACAGTATTCCAGACCAAATGACACTTAGCCTAAATCTTAGGAGTAAAGCAAGTTGCATCAAGAAATGAAGCTAATATTTCCTTTAAAAAGTTACATTTAGTAGATGGGGTTTTAGATGTGTTTTACTGCAAGCTGTTTCAGTTCTGTAAACAGCACCATGGATGTTAGTAATATTTATCTTTCAAGAACTTCAAGCTTTCAGTAGGTACAGTTAACATGTGTGGTACTCAATTAACTTTGATCATGAAAACATGAACAAATCCTGTCAACTTTAATATGGCAGTTAAAAAGCTTTCTTCAGCTTTCCCAAGAGAGTGCCTTGCAGTTTGAGGCCAACCAGAACTTCTCTTTACTAAAAATGGTCCTTTGTAGGTGACATTAATAAGTGCAGGGCTTCCACAATAATGCAAAAGTTGAGTAGGAAAAAGGAGAAAAGTACTGTACATTTTTACCAGGGACTTCACTGGCACTGAGCTTCTCAGCCAGTAGTATCTGATAGGGTGCTTCCATCTAGGGTAACAAGGAGCCCACGACAAATTCTAGTCACAGAAGGTGGTTGTTAGCTTCAACATACACAATACACAAGAACACATGCACAGCAACCTTCAGACTATGACTGGGGAATGCTTCTCATGCTGGAAGAAAGAGCTCTGTGCATTTCCATCATTCCAGGCATTAGGAGCCCTACAACAGGTCTTGTACGCTAATGGGCTACCATTGTGTACACTAACATTGCTACCATGCAACACCACAAGTGGACAACAAATCAGTGCAGTTATTTACTGAAATGCTATTGCAGATATCTAAGTGACTACTCAGCCAGTTCAAGCCCCTCCACTTACCAGCTTGTGAAGCAAGACACAGCATTATGCGCTGTCCCAGGGAAGGTACTGTTTTTCTTACAGACTAAAGATGATATGAAACAGAAAAGCTGGAAGTAAACTCAGGTCTGATATTTTAACTCATAGGTACATCCTCCAAGTGCCTTTATGGCTGGCTTGGATTTTCTTAGGAGTTCTTATGGCTTGGGGTGGGTTTTTTTTGCTTTGTTTTGTTTTTTTAAAGTAGTTGCATGTGGAAAACGTGCAAAGATAGTAAGTGAGCAAAAAAACAGATTAGAGTTTTTCATACAAGATTTTATTCTTAAAAGTTAGCCTGAATTTGTATATGTTTACAGCTAAACTTATAGTGAAAAAAAACCTCATGTTCAGCTCAAGCAACTTGACATAGCTACAGAACAGTTCTACTGTGAGTCAAACTTAGGACAGTGGGAGTTAAAGCTCTTGGATAACTCCCCTGTTCAAGTCAGAACATAAAAAGACATCCATACCTTTGTAGCAGATGTTTTAGAGATGCACAGCAAGAACAGCTATTTTATGCACTACAGTGAGTCAGTTTTGAAGATAGGATTATTTTTTTTCTGTGCAAGATACAGACCAATAAACAAAGTCAGCCGGAGACAGTAGCTCCAAAATGATATTAAAAGGAAATGGAGCTTCAGAAACACAAGAGAAGACCAAAGGAATATTTTTCTCTGGATTCCAAGATGCAAGGAGGAAGTTGTCATCAATCAAGCTAACAGATATTGCACAGGAAAGTAAACAGACACAGGTCTGTAACTTCCCTCCTCCTCTTTAGAGCTATGCAATGTGTTGATTATCAAAATTAACAAGTCTAAGAAGGCTATTGTTAGACAGGAAAGTTAGCCACTGGGACAATGCTCATGGACTTCTAACATCTCACAGTGAACTTCAAGGATTGCTGCAAAGATTCCTTCTATGAAATAGGAGCTCAGCTAAGCCAGAAGATAAGCTTGGATATGCTGGTCAATCCAAGGAGGATCAATCTGCGT
Source organism: Parus major (assembly GCF_001522545.3). Classification (NCBI taxonomy): domain Eukaryota; kingdom Metazoa; phylum Chordata; class Aves; order Passeriformes; family Paridae; genus Parus; species Parus major. The sequence goes on along the minus strand of NC_031768.1, from coordinate 69,123,248 downwards.
GTAGGATGTAGCTACAGAAGAACTGCAGCATTCGAATAAATGCACAGATATTCACAGTATAGGTGGATCAGCAGCTCATACATGATTGTGTTAACAGACACACAGCATCAGTAGCTCTCACTTCACAAAACTGCATGCATTTATGAAAGACTTCTTGTAGCTTCAGGTGATGCAAAAGCAACTACTGAGGTTAAAGAAACTAGGAAAACCAGAATTCCATTTGCTTGGCCCTGTTTCATGTTAAGCATAAACAGGAATAGTATGTTCCTTGTGAAGTTTAGTCATTTCCTTGTGTTTATCCCAGATTGAAGCTAAATTTGACAACACTAAAAAAAAGTCTTTTTGAATAATCTTAAATTACTAACTAGAAAGTTCTTAGCTCTAAGAAATTCAGGGCAGAAAACACTGCTGCTCTTGAAGAGCAGCCTCGAATTGTAAATGGAATTGCATACCACAGAGACAGCTGGAGCCTGGATTTTTTTTGCATATGCCCAAATTCATTTGAATGAAGCAGCTAAATGTTGTCACGAACAAACAAAACAAATTCCTAGCAGAACATTAGAGACTTCAGAGAACTGAACAGCAGCAACCAGAATTACACTGCCTCAGGAGTTCAGCAGAAACTGTATACAAAGAAGATTAAGATGCACTCAGACACAAACACTGTATTTCTAGAGACAGAACAGAACTCTTACTCAGAGAAGGGATAAAAAGCAGATCCACCCAATAAAATTCACCTACCTCTGTATGAACAACAGACATTATTCAAAGAAAAAAAAAAAAAATTGTCAGAATACTCAGGTATGGGAAAGCAAAGATGCCTAGGTTGCTTATAGCCTAAATTAAAGTCTCCTTGGTGCATTTCTTTTTGCTTCTTGAAGTGACAAAATAAAGGCCTAGTGTTTCTATCCCCTCTAACAATCCTCATATGCAGCCTTGGTAAAACCACAAGAAGAATACTGGCCTAAAATATCTCTTCTCCATCTCCCAAATAATTTTCTACCTTCTCAATGTCAAAACCAAGTAGTTTCTGCTGATAATGCTGAACTAATAACACTGCACATGATCAATTCTTATGCTGCCTCAAGCTTCATAGCCACAAATGTCAGCTAAACTCCAAGGATGAACACATATCACTGGTCAGTAAAGAAGTTAATTCCTTTTTTCCCACCTCTCCAGCTTCCAAAGTAATATTACAAAAATATTAGGGGGACTAGTAATTGACACCAGTTCAAACAAGTGGTTTGTTGTTAGTTTTAGAGTTCCCATATTGCCTTCAACAAAAATGGTGTTTCTAGAAGCTTCACTCTTATCCAAACCCACTTGTGTATTTACTAGCAGTTTGTCACCAGAACTCAGACTTCAAGAAGGGTTTTATGGAGTATACAACATGTGTCTGATTTATAAGAACCAATGGCATATCTGATGCCTGAAAAAATAAATTTCAGGCAGCATATAAATTAGATCTAATAGCCTGACATGAAGTTGAACACTCAGCTTCAGCAGAGTTCAGCTGTTCAACACCAGAATTTTAAGTAGACAAATACTGCAGTTCCAGTAAGCTCAAGGAGCCTCCCAAGCTGTCACTCAGTTAAAATACAAACACTTCCTGTGAAATAGGTTTTTTCAAAGTTATTTAGACAATTTGCACTTCTCAGACTCAGTTCTCAGACTCAGTTTCAACCCTGGAAATTGAGTTCCATATGTTCCAGGTTTCCAACAGCTTCACAGATACTACAAAGACACGAAAGCATTCAAAAAAAAAAAAAGTCATCAATTTTTTCCAACCAACAGCACATGAACAAGTCCCACAAGAAACACCAGTTAAGGCAGCTTTGAAGGAGGGAACAGAGGCACTGGTTCAGTGAGAACTCAATATACCAGGCACTAGTGCTCTCTCTTTGGCATTACTTGGTTTTGATGCTCTGGGGAACAAGGTTTCTGCGATTGGTAATGCCACATGTCACCACTTCACTGCTCTTTTCACAAATTATTATAATTTTTAACTCCTGGATAGCATGGCCTACCAACTGTCAGTCAAGTTCAAAACACATGTGCACATATTAGAAAACAATTCACAAATCTTCAGCACTTGAGACAGTGTAGAGGGCACTGGATTTAGAGCTACATATTTAACATAAGAATTTTCATACGCAAGGCAACAGTTCAAATGCAAGTTCATTGGGCGAACACATGAAAACACATCGTGTTCGTTCTATGTGAACTTTCAGCCTCTGAGATAAAAACTTTTAAATTAAGCTTCTTTTGAACTTTCTGCTATAGAAAAAAAATCTTTCAATACAACAAAAAAAATTTAAACCACAAACCATTGCATTTGACAATGCACAACACTAATTCTACTCCCGTCTTACTTACAGGAACTGCAAATAATGAGACTGGATCAGGGATTTGACTGTTTAAACAGTTTATAGAAAGTGAACATGAGGTGGCAGAAGCTACAGCTAAATTTGATTCTTATACTTCAAACAAGAATAAGAATCCCTCCTGTGAATAATCCCACTGCTCAAGGAAGATCCTGGAATTCTAGCACTTTTGTCAGATACACCTTGGATAACCATGACTAGTAATCCCATCTGTGGGCCATGTACATAACTATCAAGTACAACATATCTGTTGTGTGATTAGTGGAATATTTCAAAAACAGACATCAGAAATCTCCTTAGCGCAGCTGACAGCCACAGCTAATCCTGAGAAGAAAGCAGCTACAGCCTTCTTGCCTCACACCTTTGAGGCTTGTTTCCCTGTATTAATATTGGTTGGAGCTAAAAATATCTTTGGCACATCATAATTCTGTTAGCATTCTGACACCCAAGTGCTTTTTTCCTTTCTGTAATGCATCTGTTCTATAACAATTCATTAACAGCTTTAAGCATATCAGCTGCAAGCACAGCTGATCTTGATTTCTAAAAGAACAATTTAAACAAGAAAAATAAATGAGTTTCCATTATATGCTCATGATTTAAAGCTGTTTTCTTCTACTAAAAGCCCAGAGGCCTATAACACTGGCTTCAAGCCAACAGTAGATTACAAAGATTTACTGCACACAGAGTGACCTTCTGCTCTAAATCACTCCCAAACCTGTTGTTCTTAATTCTGTCCACCCCCAGTTCAGTCTAATGCACAACAAAAGCAGCTGCCCATTGTACAGTTACCTAGAGAGAAGCATCTCCTCCAGCGGCGACACAGAGACATGATGTTCATTCCTTCTTGCACTGGCTGCATGGAGATGAAAACAGCAGTAGTCCTTCAAAGATCTCTACAGCATTAGCAGGTCTCAGAGCTGATTAAAGTGATCCCCATGGTAATCTGTGAAATATATGTTTGCACTTGCAAACTGCTCTGCACTGGACTCACAGAGGGCAAGTGTGCACTAGGTGCCTGTGTATAGCCATGCACAGAGACAGCTGTGGTTTTCACTGAAACGTTCTAATACGTTTCAACCAGGGGAAAAAAAAAGAAAATTCAACATTGTCTTGGATTTCGGCACCTGAAACAATGACCTGTTCAGTTACTGGACTCTGACCCCTCCTCCCCAACTCTACCAGGTTTCAAAGCAAAATTTCTTAGTGAAATCCTAGTAGAAATGTTCTGTTCCTACCAGAGATGCTACCTGTGATGTTACAGGTCATGAGACCCACTCACCTCTGCAAGTATAAAGGGTTATTTTTAACTTACTTTTCTTTGCTTCCAAACAAGGTTAATAGCAAAGTATTTTGGCTGTCAAATGGAAAGGTTAGAAATTATTTCAGCTATCACTTCAGCCCATAAAACCCCCTCTCCCTTAAGAAAAGAAAGCATAGTTTTCACTTTCTTTTCACCCATAGTAAACCCATTATTATGTGCCTCTCTTTAAAGTTGTATCTACTTATGTTGGATACATCTTGGATAACCATGACCATTAGTCCTATCTGTGGGTCATGTACATAACTATGAACAGCTCTCTAAGCAACTTCCTCCCTGGCAGTCTGTCTCCCTTCTTCCCACCACCCCCCTCCAAACCACTTGCTCGCTTTCTGGATAGAGAATAGAAAAGAAAACATCAGCACCTTGTTTTAAGCCTCAGAAGAGAGCCACAGGAAGAAGCAAGGACTTGGCTTTTTGAACAGTACCAGGAGTGACCATCCCAGCAAAACACTGGATCTGTAGAAGATTTCCCTGCGGTCATGAGGCCCACTGGAGCGGTACATATTCCATTTTTGTCAAGGGAGTACAGTTATGCTAGGACAGCTGTGCACTGTGAAAAAGCCAGCCCACACTAGTGTGGGGAGATGGGAAGAGCCTCCAGTGGCTGTTAACTGCCAACAGCAGCACCTTGGCCAGTTCAGCCCTCCTGAAGCTACCAGCACACCAATGTTGGTGGCACCATCAGCTGTGGGGTTTAGCTCTGTTTATGCCTGTGCAGAGGCAGGCTCCAGATATGAGGGGTGCATCAAGACCATCTCTTTCCACCAACAGGAAGCTGCATGCACCACCTGCCAACTGGCACAACAAAGGCTGGCAAGAGATAATCAAATATTTATGAGCAAGATAATGACAGGAAACCATGGAAGACACTGGTAGCTACAAGAAAGCACTTTTCCCTCAGGAGAGGAAGGTAACTCTAAAATTTTAGGTGCTCTTATCCAGCTTTCATTAGGGAAGCATGTTGCATAATGCATGAAGAAAAACATCAGAGAACAATGTTTGAGAACATTATCTATTCCCTACACAGATGCATCCATGAGCAGATAATGTTGTATCTGCCCTCTGCATAAAGTTGCAGTTTAATTTCCTTGCTAAAAATACAGTAGAAGCTCACCAGCTGACTACACCAGCTTAGCCTAGATGAGCAGTTCTCTACAATGGGACATATAAATGACCTGTTTTGAACCCAAACTTCTTATCTCACCTTTTCCAGGCTGGTGAGGTCTGACAGCAGACTGAAGAGGCACCTCCAACACAGCTAGAAAAGAGTATAGCAACAGCACTAGAACAGCCAAGCCCAAAATCTGCCAGGTAGGATCTGCTTACTGTCCTGGGCTCCTACTTACACCCTACGGCCTCATCCCAGCCATCATAGCCACACTGAATCTACCTTATTTCAAAGCTTCCTAAATCTCTTTACATCCTTCAATGGCTTGTGTAGATTTCTCCAACCTTCTCTCAGAGCAAGTAGAACATGCGCAAGCCATATACAGGATACTCAAGAACCATTAGGATGCATTTTAAGCCAGTACTGTTGGCATATTTACCATCAAGTGTGCTGCCTTGCATCAGTACTGCTTTTTATTATTGGAAATCCCTTCCATGCATAATGCTGAGTATCACTGACTCAGTGCTGGCAGCTCCAGGCATTGACAAAAAATGAGTCAGACATCAAAACATTAGAAAAGCTTTTTTTAGGCATCATAATGTTCAGAGTTTTGTAGTTTGAGGCTTGATTTTCGTCCTTCAAATACATAAGTATTCCCTCATCCCTGACCCTTTAGAGTAAACACATCATGTGTTCAGGATTGCCTGCAATTACAGCTTGATTGTTCTGCAATGCAGGCTCCTCTCTCCCCACACACTGCTTGAAAGTGAGCTAGAAGCTTGACATAATGCTGATCAGAAGTATCATGAAAGCACTTTTATTTTTGCTTTAATGCTGAAGACAAGGTTCATCTCTGATGTAATAGATATATTTGCATAAAGTTTAGGGAAAACTTTCCAAAAACAAGTAATCTTGGGTCCAACACTCATTCTAGTAAAACAGACTTGAATATAAGTTGCTTTTTTGTGTACATTTCCCTAACAGGTTTTTGCTCATTTAGTATACCTAGTGTGCATATAAAAGGATTAGACTAAAACCAGAAGCTTACAAGCAGGACAGAAAGATGGATAACCCTTTCCTTCCTCAGGGAAACTGTTCAGACCTGAGCAAACTTATTAACAACCACAGAGAATGACTAAATATCAGATCAGTTTATTACATGTACATCTGTATCTGCTCTTAAAGTCATCTTGTGATTGTCATTTTTTTTCCTCACAATCAGAACTACATGCTAGGGGATAAGCCAGCAATGCCCAGCTGAGATGATTCACTAAGGAAGTACCAGCAAACAGCAACTACTTTAGACAGTTACCAACATGAGCACATGAAAATGAAATTTCTAACCACCTAGCTCACAAGCATTCACCCAGTCTCAACACATCCATCCTCCAGCACCACAGACAGGTACCAAGACATACCATTCATAACACTGAGCTATTCTTCATCCCATTATGCATTTTATTACTGAATGAGCCTTTAGATTTCACCATGACCACTTAATCAGTTCCCGAACATTTTGGATTCCCAGAAATCTAGCCTCAAAAATTTATGGAAGTTTTGACCCTTTCCTGGCCTTTGTACTCACAAACCCAATAATGTCCTTTAGTAATCAGTCCATACCCTTGTGGAATACACTAGTTACTGAAAAACTCCTCTTTTACCATTATAGTACAGGCCAGAACAATTTTTTGAAGGGTCATCCCTAATCAGGCAGAACACAAGCTTCCTTCTCATTCTCCATCTCCCACATTTTGGTCACAAAGGCAGCCTACAGCTCTCCAAGAGCCTGCATCAGCTTCTTTGTGGCCCACACCTGCTGCAGCAGGCATCACTGCCCCCAACAGCAGTGCTTCCACTATTTCTGCATTCAGACTTAACTCACACAGCTGTGCTGAAAGCTGACTGCACCAAAACATGAAACACAGTAGGCATTGCTGCCATCCTCTGATGTCACTGCAGTTACTCTATATTTCAAATGTAACCTCACAGAAGTGCACAGAACTGTAAATGATCAGTGATCTAATTTTTGAACAGTGTCAATCAATTTTCAAAGCTTTGAAGCTGTCCTTATTATAAAATATTTTGAAATCAAATATGGAATTTCTATCAGTCTTCCATAAATTCTAGATTTTCAAATCTAGATCTACTTTCCTCCTAAAGTTCCAAGTCTCTAAAGGAGAAAATATTTGTTAAACAAATGCAGAGCAAAACTTCAGTCCAACTGCAAATATGCATATAGCCACAGTTAGCACTGGGGTTTTTTGTTTGGTTGGTTGGTTTTTTTCTTGTTTGGTTGGGGTTTTTTATTTGTTTTGTTTTTTAAAAAAACTTGAAAGCAATTTTTTCTTACTTGCTCAATGTAAATTTCTTGTGAAGGCTACTACAGGACACTATCAGCCCATGCTGAAACATCTCCAAGGGGACTGAATATTCAGACATGCTGGCCCAGCAGTGAAACCATGGTCTGATTTACTACTAGTGTTGGTCACAACACTTATGAGCAAAACTGAGGCTGTTTGTTGGAGACCACACAATAGGAGCTCATTTAGACAACACCCTGCCCTAGTAGTTAGTCCTGGCCCTTCCCCAGTATACACACACTGCTGGGGAATGAAGTGGATAAATGATTTCGAGTGGCTTGCTGTGGAAGTTCTTCAGTTTAAAGACGAAGTTTAGGTCTTAATCTCTGAAGTTCTGATAGGTCACTACATACCTAGCAAGAGCACAGATCAGAGTTGAACAGAATTGTTCAAGCTAATTTTATACAAACATCTTTCAGTGCATATTGTCCAATCACCAAAAATTCCCTTTAGCAGTCTACTTTCAATATAATATGGTTTTTTTACAATTAAGTTGAAGTTTCTTTCTTAGCAACTAATCAAGCTAGCAAAGTTAAGGACTAGAAGCTGAACATACATATCCTAGAGATGATGGCTTCAGAAACAGATCTGAAGACACAGGCTAAACATCAAAATGTCAACTTTTTAAAAAAAGTTTTCTACTCCTTTATGGTTTGATCTTTATTGGTGAAATGCAAATGCTTCTGAAGGCCAGAAATATATTTTTAACACAGTTCAGCATCATATTAACTGTGGGGAGTTCTAGGAAAAGGAGCTTTTCCTTCAGCAGGGAGTATGCGATCCCAAAGACTACTCTGTAGAGAAGTTTAAACTGCTTAACAGTATTAGATTTTAGACTCCAAGCCTCTCCTCTGCCTACACCCTCAAATATACAATCACAATATGCTAAGCCCCTGTAGCACCTTCATTCCACACAAACCAGGAGTGTGTATCTAGCACTGGAAGCCAGCAAAGTGCCCACAGCCACAAGTAGAGCTCAGAATGCTGCAAGCAGTTAAAAAACAAGTTTCACCCAATTAATAACTTGCAATAAAGCAAATATCGTTTCATTCTGTGTACTTCAGTGTAGAAAGAGAGTCAATACATTGGCCAGGTTCCTGGCAAGCCAATGAGAAGGATTACAAGCAAGAAACCAAATACCACAACTGGCTTAAGTGCATTTGTTCCTACTCTGGTGACTTCATCAGTACTGGCCACAAACCACACTAATTAGCAATTACTCAAGTCTTGTAGCAGCTAATGATTTCTCAAATCTGGAATGTACTTCTCTGCTGTTATATTTAGACATAAATTGTATTTGCTTTGTAACAATTTGGATTCTCGGCATCTTACAACAAATATGACATTTTGTTTAAACATTACATTAGAAAGCTTGTGTTCAATAATTTCAAAATAGATTTGGTATCACCAAAATTCATGGGATTTTTGTTGGGATGAACTGACAAGTTTTCCATTCATGACACCTCACCATCCCACCCACTATTAGCATAATTTCCATCGCATTCTAAAAGGTTAAAAATCTTCAGCACGCCGACTCAAAACAGATCAAATTGGTAGGGGTAGCATTTAATTACAAGATTTAATCCCTTCTGCCTGAGGCTGCTGGTTAGAGAACAGAGTGGCTGAAACCCTGGAAAAACAGCTCTTTTAGCATCAGTTTGTAAGTGGAATCAACTGATTTAAGATAATGACACTATTGTATCAAACCCCACTAGTTCAAGCTCAGTTTTCCCAGTCAGGAAGCCAACTTTTCAAATGCAGGTAATAAGCAGGGTAATAACTGCTACTGCCACTTGCATTTGAGAGTATTTTCCAGCCAAAAGTTAAGGTATGACCAATTAACATTCCATAACTGGATGTCGGTCAAGTTCAGAAACCTGCTTTTTGCCCACCTCCAGGATTTATCCCTTTAAGATTTTTATAAAGCACCTGTTCAAAAGAGTCCTGAAGTAACACTTCCATTGAGCACCAGTTTTATGCTTTCATATGGCAGACATAACAGGTGTGCATGGAACTGACTATGGGGTCAGAAAGACCATTCTTCTAATAGGCATTTGTTAATAATTAAAGAGTAGCTGTAGGTTCTCTTTTAAATGTAATTCCCTAGCTTGTACAATCAAAGATTCATGTTCCCTACCATAGACTGGGAAGGGAATTAATTCTCAGAGCAGCTCAGATCTACAGAGACCTCAAATAACTTAGTATTCAATAATGTAACCTCAAATAATTTAGTAAGAGAATTTTCAGTTTTAAATTTATTTTTACCAAACCATCTGCAAGCTGCTGATTGGATGCTTTAAATCAGGAAATAGTAAGCACTTGTATGCAAATGCATGGAGTACAAACAAGAAAAATCAATATCCAGTCTCTTACTCTGTTATACTATTATGTTATGCAAGATTCAGGTCCCTTAATCCTGATGAGACCAGTGATGAGTCAGCCAATTCATGTTTTTAGAATTTTAACAGAGAAAAGCATAAAAATTTTGACTTCAAGATGGCATACCAAAGCCTATACTGCCATAAGATCTACAGAGGATGCAGCTTTTCATATATCTATTCTGTTTATTTAAATATATATTAAAATAAATAAATGTGAGATTCATCGCAATTCAGTAACCTGCTAAAGGAGGCGTTTCTATACTCCCCTTCTCTGAAAAACATTACCTCAAATGCTTCCTTTTTAAAAGGTGAAGGGAAGAAAGGAAATTCCAATTGTCTTTTCCAGAGCCAAATAGAAGCCTGAAAAAACAGGTCATGCCACCTTCTGTTTTGCAAGGCATCCCTTTGACTAACACTGAAGGTACTGGGTCTCCTCTGCCACCAGTCCTTGTCCTTGCAGCCAGCAAGTTTCAGACTTCTAGAAAAAATAATACATTGCAGCTTGGAGAAGTTTTCTACTTTGTGTAACTTAGTTCTCCAAGCTGTTGACATACCAGAAATCCAGGAAGATATTAAAACATGACTTAATTTCAAGAATTTGACTTCAAGCCTCAATCTCAAGGCTCATAGCAAAGAAGCACACCAAGTCCCACAACAGAAAGAGTATGGTGGCCTGAAGCCCCCACAACTTGCTGAAGTGTGATTTTGCACTATTATTCACAGATAAACAGAAGCACACCATAAAATTAAGCACACTGAAAATAAGAATGATGCATAGCTACCACCAACTGAGCTGCTTGCCTACCACTCTCTACATAAGTACACCTCCTTGGAGGCTCCTTACGGCTCAGCTCTAAACATTGTCCCATCTATACACACTCAAGTGCAGCTATTTTCTTTTAAAAAATGCATTTTTTCAGATACCTGGCATACAAAGGAAGAGATAACAAGCATTCCATAAAGCTACCTTTCTTTCTAGACTATGTCAGTGCTACCTACAGCAAGCGTACTTGATGTGTACAAAGTGCTTTTGTTTCCAGAAACAATTATTCATCAAGCAATCACAATCAAAATCAAAGTACAAACCATCAATTTTATCTTTACAGAAAATATGAAAGAGGATACAAATCACTCATATTCCTGTTCTAATGGCCAGAAAAATTCAGAGGCAAACATTAACAGACATCACAGGATGAGTCTCTGATCTCAAAGAACTCCAGAGTGGTCTTCCAGTTATGAAATGTAGGAGATGCTCGATCACCTCTATTCCCACTCTAAACATGCCCACACCTGCAATGTTGCCAGCACAGAGTATGACAAAACAGAGAAGCCAACTGCACCTCCAAAGCCACATTTGTACTTGGACTGCCAGACCACCCCTGCCATGTATAGTGAGAATGCAGCACTGTCAGCTGAAGTCATCTCTGACTTCCATGAAGACATTCAGGACTTACAGAAGGCAGTTCTTTAAAAAAAAAAAAAAAAAAAGAAAAAAAAGTTTGCACCAGGAGCAAATTAGGTCATAAATTTTACTAGCAAGATAACCATCTTTTCACTCACCTTCATCCCTACTGGATCACCTCTTCACAGAATGCACACAAAACCTGCCTTTCAATAAATAGGAACAATGCTTATTAGACATCTATTATCTAAAGACAATTCTGAATGACAACAGTGAACTATTTTCACTATTTATTTTGTGAACTAATGCCCTGCCACCTAGCTTGTGCTTTACTAACTTGGGCCACCAAATCAAACTAAAGCAGCATGCCTATTAATAGATAGTCCTTGCAATCCAGTTATCAGTGCCTTTGTCTCACTGTTACCAATGCATTTGCTTCCACATTAAGTAGGCCTTCTACTTTAGAAAGCCAAAAGATTGATGTTGATAAAGAAGATGAAGTACTTGCAAGCAGTCTAATACTGTCAATAAAGAGAACAGGTATTTTTCTTTCATCCTTTTAATAGCCTCTCAAGTAAACACCAACAAAAGCCAAACATTCACTATGTTAAGATAACTCCAGTTTGCTCTGAGTAGCCTGAAGCCACTACTGCTGCTTGCATTTATTTGTACTTACATTAAATCAGCATTAAAAATGCTATAGAGTTAATTTTACTTTTTTTTTTCTTTCTAGAGGCAAGAATGCTAAATAGCTGTAATGGGAAAAATAAAAGTATTTAACAATATCTTCTTGGAGCAACGAGATGAAGCAAAAAAATGCATTCTTCATACCCTGTGGCAGTAGCACTTGACCTGTTCCTGACACTGATGCCTTCTAACAGGCCAGGACACAACTCATTTACCAGCTGAAACACGGTGCAAAAATGCCTTTTAAAATGAAAGGCTACACATGCACTAATCCAAAAGCAAACTGCATCACTTACCAATTCTTGCCTAACAAAGCCCTACAGCCTAGTTTCTGGTGTCTGGCCAAAGTCTAACTGAGACATTAAAGATTTAGAGGTAACACACTGAATCGCTGTGCTCGTAACTGAGTTACAAGCACAGAGACCAAGCACGGCCTTTCCTCCACAGGTTCTCAAGGTTTAATGCAGCCTCAAGACTCCTCTCATAAAGATGTTCTAATGATTGCTGGATCCATAGGAAGTCCCTTATAGCCATCCTCACTACATACCAAAATCCTCTGTTTAAAAATAAAACCAACCACAAAGACCTCAAAGGAATCGACAGCAGGCAAGCAGGCTATAGGGTACAGATAGCCCTGTTCTGGCAATTTCAGATCAGCAGTCTGACCAAGACTTGGGAAAAGCTGGCTTCAGCTGCCACAGGGAGATGTAGAACAGCTCTACCAAAATCCATATTTGCATCAGATGACAATCCCGTACTGTGGATTTTTTGCCATCATTCAACTTCAGTTTTACCACTCTAACTAGACTTGCCTGAAACCTGTAAGCCCTGTGAATTATCTACACAGCAGCTCTGCTCTAAACACACAGGGGGCATTAGCAGGTACCCTCAGAACTTCAGTGCTGACTCAGAGGCAGCAGGGGAGGAAGAGGAAAGGCAGCATGCAAAAATGCACCACTAGCAATACTAATAGCACAGTGTTCACCGTTCAGACTTGGTTAATGAACTAGGCTGCAGATAATTAATTGAATTTGTCAGAGGCAACTTAGACCAGCTATTTGCTTGCTGGGCAGCATCTTGCAACAGCTATGAGATGTATGGACAGAGCTGCTCCTATCCTTAATGGAGTAAGGTGAGGGAGCAGTAGAGCTGCTGAACTTCCTTCAGCCAATAGCAATCAGATTACAAAGACAATCCCACTGCTTTATTAAAATGTAAGAGCACTGTGAAAACAATTTATTCAGGAAGTCAGGTTTGTTCTCATGTGCAGAGGTACTGTGGAAGAGCTCAGCAGAAGGAAGGGCTCAGCTAGCAGCAAACCAGCTATGTCTCACCATGAACACCATTTCCTCATGAGTGCTGCTGACAGCTTAGACATCCTGAATGCTGTTCTGAGGTATGGCATTGTGAGAGAATGGCCCTGCAAAGTGGAGCCAGCTTTGAAACAGTGGAGCTTCCTCAGCACCCTTGAGGGTAACTCCCAACTCACCCTTAATAAATCCCCCAAAAGTCTCATCTTTTAAATCCAAATTTGTCCAAAGCAGCAACATAACATACTCAAAAGCCAGCAAGTCCATATTCTAGAGGATCTTAGCAGAGCACCAGTCTTCAGGAAAACATTTAAATACATGACCATATGGGCATACCCTGAGCACACCTATATGCCATGCAAGACAGCTGAAACTGCCTTTACAGGCATACACATCCAAGCACTCACCTTAGACACTCAGACACGCCTTTGAACTGGCATGGAGCAGATCCCATCTGTGTTGCTAAGGGCTTGCACAAGCCACCAAAATGGGCCGGCCTAAGAGGGTACCCCAGCATTATACTAAAAGTTTATCCTTTATACTAAAGGATTGAGTGTTAAACTAAGAGCAGCACTTTATTAATCAACTACATCCTTACTACTCTGTTATTTTTCCCATTCTCCAAATGTGTTTAACACAGAACAAAGCAGATACAAAAAAGATAATGGGGGTAAATTCAATTAAAGTCCATTCTCTTCACTGAGACAACTTTTTTTTAATAAAAATCGTATCAAGTTGTTGATGAAGTACTTAGAAAATATGACTGCAAGGTACCATTACAGAACCTATCATGCAGGCTCATATGGGTTATGTGGCTTACTGTATTCATTAAAGGTTCACTACAACTGTTAGTGGGACTGTTAATGGAAGTATTCAAGAGAGGAAATTGGCAACCAATTCATTCTCTCTAATTGAAAAATACTTTCAGATGTCTCATGCAGCATCCAAATGCCTTGCAGAAAACAGCATGTAACTGCATAGTGTAGTAACTAATAAAATTAGTGTATTGTGTCCTTATTTATCTTTTAGTAATTTGTCTAATTTAATATTTTCGAGCTACATTGAAGTCTGACATAATGCAGGAACAAAATTAATACTGTCTTGTTAATCAGAAAGAAAATTTTAGCCCTCCTACTTCAGAACAAGGACTGTTCAGCAATCCCACGTGATGAAGGGAACACTTCATAACCATGTAGAAGACTGCACTGAATCCCAGAATCATGAGCATAACCCACACAGACTCAACGTACTGCTTCCATGAGAGCAACAAGAAGTGCCATCCCCAGCACAGAGTGGATATCATGAAGCTGACTGCTACCAGCAGAAAGTCAATATAAACCTCAGTGTAACTATTTTCAGAGCTCTCTGAATAACAGATACATGGCAGAGAGACTCTGCTGTCCTCTATCACCATCACAGCACAGGACATGCAGAGGCACCATATTCCTCAGATTCATTTTCTGGCTCTACCAGACGTTTTCTTCTGTTTAAGGCACCTTCAAACAGGAGTAAATATGCTGGTGTGAGAATTAGCAGCCCTCCCCATCACCTGGCAGCTTCCAGAGGAATTGGAATACCAGACCGAAACTATCACCTGTCCAAGAGAAGAGCTGCAGCAAAGAGGGTAGAAGAATGGATACCTGCATTTTAGGTTTCTGATATTTGGACCTAGAAGGGTAGTTACTCTACTCCCAGCCTTTGGCACCAGATGAAGAATATAGTGCAGAACCTCTCATATTGATTCCACTGATCTCTATCACCAAGGACTACCAAAGCCAGAACACAGCTAATTATGTTTAGGGCAGCTTAACAAAGACATATCTGCACTAAGCTCAGAACAGACTTGTGAACTTAATGAAAATCTTCCATGTAGGACAAGTTTATTTTCAGTGTAATGGATATATAAACAGACCTACAAAACAGAAAATTCAACAGCAGTTCTATGTTTAACCAAGGACAAGAAAAAGAGCTGCCATCACACGCCTCTGCCTGTCCCTGTCAGGAGGAGAGCACTATTGACAGATAAGAGAGGCTTACAGGTTTGCAGTATCAGCCAGTCTTATCTCTGCTCTGCAGCCTTAGCCAGAAGACCAGACCAAGGATGGGAATAAGGCAGATCAAGCTAAAACCTCATGTGGTTTCTTCCTTTTCCCTTTGAAGCACATTATATGAAAAATATAATTACCAGTTATTTTAATGCTGCATCCACCTGCTACTATTATGCTAAAGTCCTATACTATAAGCATAGCTGGAGATGTTTTCCCCAATAAAGTATTTTTATTTTAAAAATCCCAGCCTAGTAAGCCTTTTTATGTCAGTTGTTCTTCTTGGAACAGCTATCTTGTCTGCAGTATCTGTACTGGATGAATTTTAAAAATATTCTTTCCTCTCACCTGCCACCCCCAAAGAGAGATAATAGCCTCAGTGTCTTGATCTCTAGAATATGCATTATGATGCTTTGACAGATTTTTCTGGTAATCCTATAGATCAAACCCTGAACTGCTGCCGACTGGTGACAGTGAATTTGATTTAGGCAGAGTTATGCTGACTGGACCCACTGAGGCTGCAACCTTACAGGTCTCCTGCTAGGGTCCACACAAAGCTTGTCATTGCCAAGACATTAAATGTTTGCTTTCTATTTGATTAGGATTCATCTGGACCTAGTGCATGGTTTCTGAGACTTTAAGTACATTTTTACTGTATCCATCTGTCACTTTTGAGACATTCCAGTACCTGTCTGCAATAGGCAGAGTTTTATTGCAATTGCTTCTAGAATGATCAAAGACAAGAATCACAGACCTTTTCAATATTTAATTATCTAGTATTGCATAGGCTGCTGCGAATTTAGAGGAAATTATGTTTTATGTTTATTATGACTCATGTGCTGGTACTGGAAGAGTTTTTCATTAAAAAGTAGCCCTAGGGAGGAGAAGGGGAAAAAAAAAAGCCCAAACTATCCAACCACTGCTGAAAGCTGAATATCACCACCTAGCTGACTCAATTTCCAGTGACAGTGCATCCATTCAGGTACAGCAAGCACTGGTGTTTCATTCCTAGGAAAGGCTTATCAGCTAGACTTCAGATGATGAGCTCAAAGTTGTGCTACATTCTTCAGGACAGAATTTCAGACTGCCCTACCCTATAACCATTCCTGGATTTTACACCCACTGTCTAAGTCTTTTTGTGAAAGATGAGAACTTTCGAAAGGGAAATAGTCATTCACACCCCTAATATAAGTTATATACCCCTTCCCTTTTTTAAAAAAAAAAAAAAAAATCAAAGCAAATACTTAGTTCTTTGAAATAACTACTGGGGACAAATTTCAAACAGCAGGTTTTTCTGAAAGACTGCAAGCTTTATTTCTCTTCAGACTCCACAGACTATTACAGAAATTATTTGGTCACATATGAGCAGAAGTCCTTCTATGCAGCTGTTGAGAGCCGTCATCGTAGTGCTCACATCACACAGGAACACAGAATTACAGGAAAGAATTATAAAATTCTAAGTGTTTCCTCTCAAGGTTTAGGTTTTGGCAATACTTTTACCAAGCAATGTCTAACTAGAGATAAAGGAACAAAAACAGTATAATAAACAGGTTTTGCTTACTAGTAGATCATTATCTTAGCTCTGAGTAAACCTTCCTATCAAGAAAACAGGCCTTTAGTTTTTTCCATGTAGAAATTTGAAGAAAAGGATAGTCAGTAGCTACCTCAGAGCACTGGAGTTGAACACATAAAAAATAAATCTGTTCAACTAGTGCAACCTTCCCTCCTTTGAAATCAACTCACCTGACTGAAATTCAAAGCCACAAGAAAGGACACATTTCCTAGGTGCTACAGCTTATCTTACCAAAATCTCTACAGACATGACCTTCTGCTACATTTTTTCCCCTTTTAAAGTCTTCCTATCTGTGTGCATTAGCTTCTCTCGCCCACAAATTATGGATCTGGGGCTCATTAGTCTAAACAGAGCTGTAACAATGTCATCAGGTAGACCTTGTTACCTAGCTAAGCCTTTTTTCTGGGGAGGAGTTAAAGCACAACCTACTGAGTTTGACTTGTCACTGTGCTATCCTACCTCAATGAGAGTGTCTAGCCAAATTATTTTTACTGTTCCTTTTTGTAAATGTTGATATTACAACAGCTGTCTTTTACAGGTTAATTTTTAATTTATTTGTAATAGCGTGCATGTTAAAGCCTGTACAAACAACCAGAAAATGTTATCGTCATTTTTTCTGCCCATTTTAAAACTTAGTTCTTCTTAATTAACTTATTGAGTCATCTTTCACAGTTCTTCTTACTGTGAATTGATTTTTCCATTATAGGTGCATATAATAGGAAAACTCCTTGAATATCTCTTCATATCTTTTGCTGCATGAGGTAATTCTAAAGCATCTATTTCTGCTTTGACCTTAGTTTTATCTACTTGCCTTTCTTCTGTTAATCCAATTCTATTTTTGGCTATAGCCTCAGTCACAGCATAGTCTTCTAGTTGAAGCGCTGCCAATCTTCTTAATGTAGAACTTCCCTTCCCCCTTCTTCAGGTTGTTAATCACTCTTCTCAAATTTTAGTCTACAAAATTGGATATATCAATTTTCTTATTAGAATTGTTTATGTCAATATGGAATCATTGTTAATAAACAATTTAGACAGTAGAAAATAATGCCAAAAAATCTACAGAAATATAGTTTATAAAATTACCTTGCAAAAATGAACCTTTCTAAGAAGTAGGGGATTAAATAAGAAGTCATGTTCTGTTTATTTTGTCCAGAATATCCAGGTGGACTTAGTTTCATGAGGTCTGACACCACCAAAGCCAGATGGCAACTGTGAAAAAAATTAATGTAACTCTAACGGCTGTAAACTTACCTGACTGAAGAAATATTTTTGCATATTTCCCAGCACCACACAAACACTATGTAGCTGCCTGTAATCTTCATCTTGCCCTCTGAAGTTGATAAATAAAATTATTTCCTTGCTCTGGAGCCAC
This sequence comes from Parus major, assembly GCF_001522545.3. Lineage (NCBI taxonomy): Eukaryota > Metazoa > Chordata > Aves > Passeriformes > Paridae > Parus > Parus major. The sequence goes on along the minus strand of NC_031768.1, from coordinate 69,105,305 downwards.
TGATGACAAAATACTTGAAACTGCAGTGAAACAGCTTTAGCTCCTCACAAAGACAGAAGCTACCACATCACTGCTGCCCTTCTCTACCTCAGTAAATTTTGTGGCTTCTGCTCAGGATACTAATATTTTATTACTGAATGCTAGTTTGTGTACTAGCTCTGAAGTTAATAAAAAATATGGTTGTTTGCAGTTGGTGAGTCTCAAATTAATGACCATGTACACTCCAATAGTACCACCTGCCCTGGCAAGATGTGAACTGGTACACAGAAACATAAAACTTTTCATCTCATCAGAGGGCAAAACTGTTCTGATTTGATTTGAAGCCTGTAAAATAATGATGCAGAAACTCAGCAAGATGTTTGTGCCTGTAAAGTGCTGGGTGTCTTAAGAAGGGACTTTAATTTTAAAAAAGGGAGGAGGTTTCTGGTAGGAAGACGATCTAAGATTAACTCTTGTCCTTGGTTGTCAGGATTTCTCTATATAGAAGATGACACTGATAAGAGAGTTTAATGTCTCTGTAAACAACAGTGTTCTAGCAGGAATGGCAAGTACACACACCCTGGGAATCTGGCTGTCTAATGAACCAGAAAGTACCAAAAGGAATACTAAATTATTTAAGTCCCCTGCTATTTAGCACAAACACAAAATTGCACTGTCTCAACAAGATCATATCAGATTTATTATTACAGCTATTTTATTTCCATTTTCTCTCTCTTTGGGGTTTTGGCAGAAAGCCCTCAAAGAAAATGGTTTGGGTAATTAGCTGGCAAGCCAAAACTTCAACAAAACCATCCAATGTTGAGGATCGCAGAATCTTCTTTGCAGCCCAGTATTTCTTGATGGTGAGAGTTTAGGACTGCTGAAGTCTCTCCAGCTGTTCAGGCTGGGAGCACTTACTGCTCTCTCCTATGCCATGCCAGACACAGCCCCTTGCATCTAACTTGAATTCCTACCAGAACCAACTTGGCTAAGAACACTTGAGGCAGATAGCACAGAATATGGAGTCAGGGATGGAAGTGGCCAGAGATTTAAAGCAGGTGCATCTACTGTGATACAAACCAAACTTCTTGTTTTCAGGGGAGATCCTGCAACTAAAGAGGCCTTCTTGGGTCTAGTGTAGGATTTTGGATTTTGCACATGTCCCCCTCTGTCACAAGAGAGTGAATGGTAATGGAGCGATGTTGTGTGTGGAAGATACCGTATTCACAGTCCCAACTAAGAGATCCATGACAGAAGGGCTACCTGGAAGGCACTAGGGAAAGTTTCATCTTGAGCTATGTTTATCCAGTGTTTACTGGACAATTTTAGTGACAGTATACATTACAACTCACAGGAGGAAGCTCACCTTTTCCAGAAAACGTATCCTTAATTCTTCCTATTTTAAGGGCTCAGCACTATATAGAAAGACCTGAAAAAATATCTGTCACAGTTTAACCCCAGCTGGAAAGTAAGTACCATGCAGCTGCTCACTGCTCTGTCCCAGCTGAAATCAGGACAATGTCACAAGATGGAATGGGTCCAAAATAACTCTTAAGTAATGAGATCCTTTGCACATTTGCATGGTCATTGACTAATACTTGCACTTTCCCAGTGTCTTTATTTGGGACCCGGACCCCCAAAATTTTTTTTCTGTAAGAAGTGAACTCTTCCTCCTCAGATATTTCAGATCTTTCCAGGCACTCCTTTCTCTTTCTGAAGACTGATCACCCTGCTTTGTTACCCTGATGATGACCAGTAGGGTTTAAAAACTTTTCAAAGATGAGATAAGCAAATTTCAGATTTGTAAATAAAATTACTTTGATAAAAAACAGAGATTATGAACTTTTTTATTTTTTACTGAAGATTGTGGGAAAACTTCTGCAAGGATCGGGATTTTAGTTAAGAACTGATAGTGAACGGTGCCCCCTCTTCAGACTGTGCAGGATTAGGATAAATTTGGCTGGGGCAGGGCTAGCACTCTCTCCACCTGTCTGTCTGCTAGGCTCTTATGAAAGCTCCTTTTTTCCCCTATGACCAGTCAGGTAAATGGCACAAGGATGGCTTCCAGATGCAGATTTGTATTAGTGAAACTCTGGGAAAAAGATTTGATTGTTAATCTGTAAAGTAGAAGTGGTGCCCTCCCAGCCTGGGTAGCACCTGCATACCTTAATTCCCCTGTCTCTGGGTCTCGCTTCAAAACAAGGCACCAGGATTGATGTCAATGTGTTTCAGTGAACTAGTGTCAAGATGAATAATGAGGAATGGGACCACCATGCTTTGAGATGATTTATTGCTCAAGTAGCCAGATAAGATGTCAGTCTGAAGGAGTGAGATTTAGAGGAGCAACAAGTCAGCCATAGCTCAAGGTAGTCACGGGTTTCTTCTTTGCACAGCAATATATAACATTTTGGTCCAATAAACAGTTGACACAAAACTTGTTTTCACTTACTAACCTATCACCTTTGCTTAATTTTGCTGCACTGCCTCTGTCTCTTAGCCACTAAGCTGACAGGTCACATACCCATACACACACCTCTATTACAGCTTCTAGATCTCTAACCTACTTTATAAATCACATTATTACAGCTCAAACTTCAAACTATTTTACTTAATATAATTTCTTACTTACTCTAGGCATATTCTTACTTATAACTATAGGAACCTAAGTTTATAATTTCTCCACCCAATGTCTGTATACCTTCATCGTTACATTAACCCAAGCTCTTTATAAGGCTGCAGATTGAACCCTTCAGCATCTGTAGAATTTTCTGGTTTTCCACTTCCCACACAGTAGCCATGGCACCTCTGAAGCAGTAACTATGCTGAGCTTTCCCACTGATGCAGCAATGTTGACTAAATGTCATCTGGATTTCAGATTCAAGCTTCCAGGTTAAATCCTGACTCCCAGCTGTGTAACTGATATGACAAATGCAGATGTAACCTCTGTATCTGTTACAGAGTTATGATGGCTGACATTGACTTTGCACATGCTCTTTCAGCATCTTTCTCCATTTACAAATAAACAGCATCTGTTAAACAAGGAGACATATGCTCAGAGTATTTAAAGGCACAAAAACCCCTGGGGTACTTGTTTCATATATCCTTTGAATAAGCACTGGCTTGAATGTTCCTAGATCTCACAGGCACAGGATCTTAGAATGCCTTTACTCTGTGTTGTACAAATAGGCAGAACAGGGCTGGGTTGACAGGAGATAAGACCTGAACCCTCCTTCTGTTCATGTTATGGTGATGTTATTACAAGGAGACAAACCCTTTGCTTTCACTCTTTCTAACTACCTGCTAATTTAATAAAATCAAATTAATGGATTTGGTCATCTACATTTGAGAAATTAGAAATTAAAAATCAAGACCTCGCAGTCAGTTTTAAATAAGATGTCAGGTTGCCTTCTGTCCTTTATAGAACCTATACACTAATTTAATTTGTGTTAATCCTGATTTCCAACACTCTAAAATAAGGTAGATTCATCAAACCAAAGCATTAGCTAAAACAAACCGACACATTTTATTGGATCCATTATGAACTGATACAATCATAGCTCTTCCATTTTAGTCAAGTGGAGGACAAGTTCTCATTTACCTGCTTTTTGCACTAATACCCCAAGGCAAGAGTTTTCAAAATGTTAATCAGAACTAGAATTAACAAAAGTACCCTGTGAAAGGGGGAATAGCAGCAGAAATATATTTAAAACCCACGGTATGTGTTGTGATTCTTCATCACAACATGAGAGTGTTGAGGCTAATTTACTGACACTTCATGTTCATGTTCATTTAAACTGATTTTAGAACTCACTGCAAGCTGCACCTGCAGCTGTTGGGAGAACCTCCTGTGAATGCCATGTACATGGATGTGATATTGTAACTGCAGGGATAGTGTCACTTCTGTGAGGAGTCCAAATAGATGGGTGGACTGGGTCACTCACCAGAATCTGCATCACATCAGCTTTGCTTTATCACTCCTTGGCCTGAAATATAAAACTTTGCATCTTCTGTTTTCAGGTCTTTTTGCTCCATTGTAGTTTCCAGTAATCTCATTTAAAATGTCCCAAAATCTAGAATTACTGTCATGTAAGTACCACTCAGCAAGTGATCTGACAGCCAGGAACTTCGAAACAGGCAGGCATCTATCCACTCCTTGGGCTGGAAAAAAATCTGTCCAGGAACTTTTCTAGTGAGCAGGATTCATTATGAAAAGTTGGCAATAATAATAATCAAAAATCTGATAGCTTTCCTAAGAAATACTGGAATAACTGAAAATAATGTATTTTCAATATTGATAATTAAGGTGGTTTTTTTTTCACTAAAAATAAACCCCCAAGCTTTGTAAAATCTGGAGTTTTTTTCTCAATCTTCAACCATGTCAATGGTCTTTTCCAAATTACCCTTTTTGTGTACCAGCCAGGAATCAGTTATCTAAAGCTCTCAGATGCCATGTCTTACATCCCTGAACTGCTCAAAAAGGCTTAAGTAGCTTAACTGGAAAAGATAAGAGAATGAAAAGAATGTATTTGTGGCAAGCCACACTTAAAAGCTGATCCAGAAGCAGAAAGATGTCACTGCAGAGATACTCAACTGCCTTTTCAAAATCTAGTATATTGCTCTGCTCTATCAGGTATATGTACAAGACTTTGTGATTATCTATCCCTTAAAAGAATATGTTGGCAATTGGTCTCTACAGATACTGTCTGTAACAGCTATTCTAGTATCTGTACTACTACAGGCTTAATTAAAATGTGTCACAATACAACATGGGACAGGAAAATAAGTCTGAAACACTTCCCTTCTGTAGTAGTAAAGCTAACCTAGGTGCTTGGGGAAACAGATGAGCTGGTTGTTCATACGGCCTTCAGCAAGGCTTCACTACAACAAAAATGCCTTGTGAGTTGCTAATTGGAGAGTGATCAGTTTTAGATGCTGACATCAGTTTTCAGATGATCATCCAAAATACCATCTGGAGTCAATGGGAGCTATCAGCATGAAACTTCTTGGGGAGGGAAGAAGGATTAATGGTAAGAAGAAAAAGGAATGCTTTAGAGCAACTTCACTTATCAAGCCATAGATTTCCAGGTTAAAGAAAAAAACCCCGCAGAGTTGGCAGAGATCAAGACTGCACTCGAACCTTGTGGCAAGGGAAATGCAATGCTAAATGACTATTCTTTCTGTGCCCAGTGAGTTCCATTCAGGAAGAACACCCAGCAGTTCCAACATCTTGTTGATATTCTAGGACCTTGAACAGAGAAGCAGATTTCTTTGCAGTCATTTTACTGTTAGATATTTTCATCCTTCATGGAACTACAGTGGCATTTCTGCCAAATCACACTAGTAGGGCAGTGCTTTTAGGTCTACCCAGAAAATGAGAGCACTGACTCACCCAGCACAGGGAAGTATACTAAAAGCAGATATTGCTAGAGAACTAAAATCTGAAACAAAAGTCCTGTGGAGAGAGTGGCACAGAGAAGGAATAAAACAGTTTCTATAAATAGACATGTGTCTATAAATGTGTCTGTTTGCAATGGAGTTATGAATACTCAAGTAGCATAACATAAGAGAGAGAGTTCATATATTGGCTATACAGCAGAGTGGAATTTTTAACTTTTATTAAATACATTCATTTAATTTGATCCTAGAAACAGAAGGATAGTTAAATCTCTTATGTCCTCAATTAACTCCTAAATAACTGTGTTCCTTATCATATGAGTGGTTTGATCTTTAATGGATTTATTAATAATCTCACCTCCCCCATCACAGTAGGGGGAAAAAAATGTTTCTTCTGCCACTCTTCTTAGGACCTTGGTTATTTATGAAGTTGCTCCACAGTAACTGTGCATAAATCACCTTTTTCTAATTCACCGTCCTAAGCAGGGGTATTTTAAATTCCCTCCTATTCTAATGCAAACTAACTCTCACAGCCAAACAAGCTTTAAGCAAAGGCAGCAGAAGTTCAGGCTGGCCTCCAGTTAGCCCTGTCACTGTCACCACCTCACTTTAGAGTCGTGGAGATATCCCACACAGCTTGAGAAGGCTCCCCTTTGTGCTACTATAGAAACATAGTAACGTAAAGCATGGGGCTTATTGTGATGAGCGCTTTGTCAAAAGGCATAATTGTCACTGGTGTTTACATAAATAGGATCGGGCCTTTGATGTGACAGAATAAGCTGCACATTATACAACCCTGCTTGCCAGTTAAACATGGATGAGAAGAAATGGGAGGTCTGTAACACACCAAATTGCCACCATGCAGTTTGAGTGTGTGCATGAACAAACACGGACTGAAGTAGTCTGTCTATTCAGTAGTAACTTCTGCCACTAAACTGGTAGGAGTTTAGTGTTCACCTGGAAAATTTTCCCATCACAAAGTGGAATTTCTGTGTGCCAAGGCTATGGCTGCAATCATCTTGCTCAATGTTTCGGTAACTCTTGGTGATGCTAACGGCAGTTAAAGCATTTGCTGAGGAAATACACCCCCCTGGTCAGTCCCCACTGTCACTACTCATGCCAGGTACACTTCTCTCAGCAGAACAGGGCTTTTACTCTTAAACACTTTTAACAATAGTAATTAAGGAGTCTGTTTGCTCAGCACTTTGCTGACCCCTTCATAGGGGTTGTTTGCTTAAAAATGCATCCAAGGCAACTGCTGATCCTCCTGCAAAATAGGATGTAGGTATCACGTGAGGTAACAAGAGTGAGCTTCAACATTAAGGCTTTGTAGCCTTCATGCTTCTTACACCACCTGAACCTGTCCATCACAAAACCAAATTACACCCTATTTGAAGCAGAAACAGCCATCATGCAGAGCTGGTGATGTATTTCACCTAAATAAACCTGTGCATTTCACATGTATCTACAGGAATTACGTATAACCTGTAAACGACTACAGATAAAATCAAAGAATCATTACAGCTGGAAAAGACCTCTGAGATCATCAGGTCCACCCTTTGACTGAATACCACCATGCCCCCTAAACCTTATACTAAAGAGCCATATCTATTCATTTTTGAACAATTCCAGGCATGGTGACCCAACCACTTCCCCGAGGAACCTGTTCCAATGCTTAACCATCTTTGCTCAAGGATAAAAGCTTTGAGGAAAGTACAAGTGCCTGTGTAGAGTTTTAACTGCTCTGTATGACACTTCCCAACAGTTGCAATCATGGTAATTACAACACAGCACAAAAATAGCCCCAAAAAATTCTTGCATAGACATTTCTCTGAAAAATGGAAGAGATAGATCCTTTACAAAGAAAGGCGTAAGACTCTTAAGATCAAAAACTCAGCATAAACTATAAGCAAGTATGTCACAGGAAAAGTTGATGAAAAACATATAAAAGGAGTATTTTTTCATACCGTTAAATGATGTTTATATCACCTCCTCATGTACTGAAAGAAGATTCTGTTGCTATCTTGACACTAAAAATATTTTTCTTCCTGATGTGTATCAGTGAGCAGTTGAAAAACCACAGTAAGTATTATCAAGATCAGTTGTACTTTTAATCCATTATAAAGCTGAAATTCGATTTTTTCCCTAAAAATAAAAATGCCATTCTATAATCACCCAATGTCATATTGACATTTTTTTTTATTTTTAGTAATTTTAAGGAGGCAGGAAGGAAAAAGAACAAGTTAGTCTTTGATGTCTGTGGTTACAACAGTAAGGAGCTAGAGACTTTGAGAATAATTTAAATCAAATCAATTTATCTTGGTTGGTACAACATTAGAGCAATAAAGAGGTTTACTTGTACAAGGAAAAAAAAAATCGATGAATGAGCAAATGCATAAAAAAGAAGAGCAATGATCATCTGAGTGGCAGAAGGTGACTTCCCATCTCTAAATTCTCCTTTTTACATCATCTGCTTTTCTGGCAAGTGCTTTATACCGGTGTTAAAACTCTATCTATACAGGTTTAAAACTCTATCAAATATACCAGTTACACTTTATTCTGTCTTAGCACACGTGGAAGTCACACTACCAAGTGCAGGAGAGTAGAAAATCTGAGACAAAAAGACATTGTTAGACCATGACAGAGGTAGTGTTCTTCTTGACTAAAGAGGAATGGCATCATTGAGGCACAACTTAACCACCTAGATCCACAAGAATGATTGTGGATTGTCCATGACCAAGCACTGGAGATATTCAAGAAACATCTGGACACAATCTTATGCAACGTGCTCTAGGAGGACCCCAGTTGAGCAGAGTGGTTGGACTCTCTGTGATCACTTCCAACCCATCCTGTGTGATTCTGTGATCTACAAAAGCAGAAGCTTCAACTCCTTATGTATGCCACACTGAAGCTAAACATTCTCCAAGTGCCAATCCAGTATCTGAAGGGTGCCCAGGTTTGGATGCCAAATGTTAAGTCACAAAAAGATCTGCCAAACTGCAGCACTGGGAAAGGAGCCTCCCTATCACAGGACAGGGTTTCAGATCGGACTTGCAGAAGTGGACACAACCCCAAACACTGGAAAGTGGAATCTGCTTAACTGCAACTGTTTCATCTGAATGGCTTAGGCTGAAGATAAGTAAAGCTGGTAATATGCTAAATCCTACCCTGAAACCTTACCATTTCCTTTGAGCAGGCATTACACACCTCTTTGCTCAGCATCCAGCTTACTTGAGCAGCTATGCAGAAGTCCCTGAAGTTCGGTCCTTGCTACCAAGCAGTGGGACCAAACAGGGAATTGTTATTAGAGTGACCAGGTTGTGCAGAGAAGCCAAAGGGAAGGTGGCTTTCTCCTTTCAGCTAGCTCTAGTCTGGTTCCATGAGCTGAACAGCCATGAGTGGATAAAGGACATTTTCAAATACAGCATCATCCAAAAGCAAATGCTTTCCAAGATGGTCTGAGATTTAACCCAAAGCAGAGCCGATCAGGAAATGTGCACATTTCTCATTGAAACAAAAAGTGCTGAAGCAGCATTGTACTACACTTTTTCTCACCACAGAGACTGTACTAGGCACCTAAATATTTTGCACAGGAACGGGTGTCTGTAAGTCACCAGCAATGTCACTGATGCTTCCTCTATGCCCAAGCAGAACATACCACAGCTGAAATCGGAATGCACCTTGGTCCTACAGAAGTCAGCCTAAGTCCTTTGGGAGCAGAATTCTACCTTCAAAGTCTTCCATTTCTGTATATATATATGTTTGTTTGTTTGTCTATGAAGTAGTTGGCAAACAGTTTCCTAAATAAACCTCTTAAGAAACCTTGTGATTTTACCTCTCCGCAGGCTCACTGCAGTGCCTGATGCTCTCCCCGCTCTTGATCACGGGACAGACGCCCCTGACCGGCGTGGTGGGGTGGGGGCACCCCTGTCTCCCCTGCACCGGCGGTACTGCCCTCTGACTAGAAGAAATTTTCCTGTCAAAACTATCAGAGCCGAGAGAACGGCGGGGGACGCCGTGTCCCTCGGGGCTGCTCACGCCGCGGATGCTGGGCCCGGGGTGGCGGCGGGATGCCTGGCAGGTGCGGCAGCGCGGGTGGCAGCGCCGGGCCGGGCTCTGCAGCGGGGGCGCGGTGCCCTTGGGGCCGGCCCGGGCGGGCAGCGCTGTGCCCGGGCCCCGCGGCACCGCCTCGCTGAGGGGAGCCCCCGAGGGCGGCACTGCGGGATCCCCGAGCGCCGCGGCCGGCGGGGAGCTGGGGCGGCAGGGCCGGCCGGCCGCGCCATGGAGGCGCCGCTGCCATCCCTTCCCTTCCCTTCCTCCCTTCCTTTCCTCCCTTCCCTTCCCCCGCGCCTGCCTTCCTCCGCCGCGGCGCCTCCTCCCCGCGCCGCTCCCGCCCGCCTCGCCTCGCCCTTTCCTCACCGGCCGAGGAGTGGATCTTGGAGGATTTCCGCCGCAGGGACATCTTCAGCGCGGTGTCCAGGCCGGCCCTGTTCGGCATGGTGCGGCCGGCCGGGGCGCGCTGGCCATGGGCCCCCCCGCACGCAGACGCCGCGCTGCGGCCGCCGGCACCGCCGCGCCCGGGCTGCGGGGGCGGGCGAGGCGCTCAGCCCTGGCCGAGCCCGGAGATGCCCTCCCGGGGAGCCGCTCACGGCTCCGTGAGCCCGCTGTGAGGCACCGCGTGAGGTGCCGTGAAGTCAGGGCCTGGGTTTGGTGGGGGGTTTTGAGGTCTCTGTCTGCAACTAGTATTTTACTAGACATTTTAGGCGCGTAAAGCATCCCACGAAAGCCCCCGCTGGGATCAGGATCGCTAACCGGGCTTCTTTGTTCCGGTTACAAGGGCATCTTTCATCACTGTGGCATGTTGCCAGCCTCATCACAAAAGATGCAGCTCTTTCTCAAAATGTCCGGTAAATCGAGGATAAAAAAAGAAACAGAGGAAAGATTCATCAATGTAGCACTTACAGCACATCACCTTTCTGTGCAAAACATTTGCAACCATGAGAACTTACCTATTAAGGGCAGGCAAAGAAGGAGCGTAACTTAATAGGAAAAAAAAAAAATTAGGTAAGGCAGCATCTCTGAATCTTTACAGATCCTGGTCTTAACCAGGCATAGCTAGCAGCAGTTGCCACATCTTAGTGGGTTGTCTTCTCTACCAGATGAGCTTTGAAGTAGAATGGTTTAAAAGAGGCAGAATCACCATAGGACAAGGATATATTGAGTTTTGGGAAGGTCTACTGCGTAAGAAATGTGAAGGTCTTCTTGAAGGTCTGTGACAAGTGGCCCTAAGTCTGTATGTAAACCACTTGACCCTACAGAGTTAGCTACCACTCATGATGGGTAACTTGGGTGTTACTTCAAAGATCATAAATAATACTAAACCTCTGAATCTTGCTGTACTTTGGTGTCCTCACATATAGTATAGAAAGTGATACTTTCTAGCTACAACTTCACAAAATGTTAGAAATAGAAATATTGTCGACAAACCACTTTGCACTTCCTAAACTCAAAGTAATCCAGAACTGTGGCATTTGACAGTGACTGCACTGAATGCATCATAGCCCACTGGAAATGTGTGCTATGCAACAGGACTGCTGCTGACAGATATTTCTTGCCTGTGAAAAGATTTTACTCATGGATTTTGTCACTCTGGGAGAAGTGGCCCAAGAGCTTTTGTGAATTAAATCTTCCAGTAAAGACAATACCCAGTGCTGGCATTCCTGCATGGCTTTCCCATTTTAAGACCATGATATGGAGCTGGTTATCTTCATAACATCATTTTCTCCCTCAGCTTGTTCTTTCTCTTCTCCACAAATTATTTTCTATTATGGTCAGTATCTTTGTACCAGAAAAAATTGCCTGGGGAACAAGGAATCACTTCACATATATTGTTAGTTATTAGACAAGTTAAAGTGAAGTTCTCTTTGGGTTCAAGCTGTCAGCTCAAAGTCAAAGAAATTGCTCCCAAAAAAAAGACTAAAAAATGAATGGCAACTCCTGGATTCATGTTTACTTTTTCATCAGAAATTAGCCCTCAGGTGATCAGTGTTTACAGTACACTTAAAGTATTGTGGACTGCCTACCTGTGAGCCCATGTAGCAGCTGAGCACATTTGTTCCTTCACATGCACTGCACTTGCTTCCACCTCTGCACAATCAATGTTTTTGAAGACTGCTCCAGCTTGAAAACCATCTGCCTTGCAGCTGCAAGGGCTACTCACTCACCTAAACTTGACTGCTTCAGTGCCTCAAGGAGATTTAATTGCCCACCTTGACATGGGCAGTATCTCCATTGAAAGTGCTTCCTGAGCATTTAATGACCAGGCATTTTAATAAAGCTTACTGTCATGGAAGAAACAAAACACATTTTTGCCTCTGCTCAGAGTAAGGACCTCAAAGGAAACCTGCCTGCAAAATCTGTCTCAAATCACAAGTAGATATAATCATACTGCAGTTTAGTGGGACACTGAGGTGAGAAAGTGGACTGCAAAATTGTCCAAGGAAACCAAGTGTGCAGGATAGTCTCGATAACTGAGAAAGAACCCGAGTCCTGCTCAGCAGGCTTAAGAGTAGGGCCTGCAGGAAAACTTAAGTGTGCAGTTGTGTTTCTGAAAGCTTGTGTTCATTAGTAACCAGCTGACAAGCTGTGGGTTAGCCCTGAGCTTTAAGGAAAGAAACAGCTCATTCTGCTGTGCAGGACTCACCTTTGTAATTTTGTTATGCAATGCCTGTCTTTGTCATCATGCTGATGTGCACTAAATTGTGTATTATCGGACCATGAGTCATGGCAGTATTATTCCCTGGGGTCTGTCATAATGGCTCCATGGTTTGAATGATGTACCAAAAAAAAATTGAGTTGGTATTTTTCAAATTACAATGTGCTCACTTTTCTAGTATTTATAGCAATGTACTTTCAAATAGCTCAGTATGCATAATAATTATTTCAATGTAATAAATAAAGCAAAGGCAGGAAGAATGGTCCTGTAGTTAATGTGCCAGACTGGGAGACAGGATATCTTTATTCTATTTTTGACTGTGCCAGATGCTGTCTGGGACCTTAGAGAGATTTTTAAGCCCAAATTTCCAAAAATGCAAAAAGATGCATCCTCTGCTCCAATTACTAATATTATACACAGAGACTGGTTCTGTAAAAAAAAAAAAATGGAAAGAAACACACATTACTCAGAATTTATTAGCGTAGTGAAAACATAACAGTCTAATCAAAGGTGAGAGTTAATTATTATCAAAATGAAAGAAAAAACGAAAAATCGAAAGAATGCTACTACTACTTCTGAAAGAAAAAGAACAGAAATAAGAAACTATTTCAACTTTTTGTAGTCACACTCTCCCCGTCTGTGGTTTTTTTTGGTGTGATGCTTACCCTTCCACTTCCCTCTGAGACCAATGGTCAGCAGTGTTGGCCTTTGTAAAGCAGTGGGTGTCGGGGCTGCAGCTGGTCATTGGTGTCTTCCCAACAATTCATTGCTGAGAAAAGCAAAGAACTGCTATAAGGCTATTTTGGTATGGTTTTTAAAATGCCTTCACACCTTGCTCTTTATACATTTGACTACTGCTCCACTTTACATCCAATTGTACTGTATGGGATGCCATTTATGTAGGGTACATACTTGTTCTTTGTGTAATCCCTCAGCTATCTTTGTCCACTTCCCAGATCTGCACTGCTTTAGCTGACGGTGACGAGCTCTTTGTAGCCCCAAGTTCTCCAGTGCCAAGGCTGTGCTCCTTTTTTCATCATCCTATGCCTCTTCTACAGTGTCCTGTGAGTCCACTCTCAGGGGACTCTGCTGTCATACCAGGCCTGTATTCCTCTACATGCTAATATGTTATGCATTGTTATCTTAGATACAAATGATGTTATACATCATTATATTAGTTATAAATGATGTTATACATCAATATGTTAGTTATAAACATCTCATTCTCCACAGTAGAACTTTTGTCACTCTCCATATAAAAGCCACAATGGCGCCATACAAAGTTAAACAAAAGTAAAACAATTAGAAATAGCTACCTTCCCATTATAGATATTGCTATTGCAACTAAGTAAAAGAAAGCCAAAAACAGGTCAATAAAAGGTCAGACAAAATGCGGTTCAGTCCTGAGGTCTTGCAAAGTCAGGACAAAGCCTGTGGCCTCCTGCCAGTAGTGGTGATATTAGGCTACAGGATGAGAGTAATTGCATGCCAGTTCTGCTTGTCTAACTCTGCTTGTCTTAAAAAAAAAAACACAACAAAACAACAAAACAAACAAACCAACAAGATGAAAAACAACATAATAGACTCTCTTGGTCTTAAACCAAATCTTTATGCCATGGTGCTTTGCCCTTGATTACATGCACAGGATCATAATGAACATGATGCAGATAATATGCTGAGTTACAGGGAAGGTATCTGTCACTCATCATGACATTTTTTAAAAGGTTAAAAAAAAAAAAGGTAAAAGATCCAGGACTTACTGTTTCTAGACTGATAGAGAAGGTGTGCTTGTCATCACTCAGCTTGAGAAAATAAATGAAATAACTTAAGGATCTTCTTTTCAGAGGCGCTGTTATCTATAGACAGATACAGGATGTGACCTTAAATATGTGAACATGTGTCAGTGCATGCATGGCCCACCCGTAATCTCTTAAAGGAGCTAGAGTCTCCTACACTTCATAGAGCAGAAGGGGCTCAACAGTAACACTCTTCTACAGCTAACCATAACACACGAATTTAACTTGAAGGTGGAAAAAAAAATACTATGAATTGCACATTCAGTGGGAGGCATGGGAGAGGGGTGGAGGGGTAGAGAAAGGGTAAACTATTACCTGTAAGGGAAATGGGGGAAAAAAGATTAAAAAAAATTGGAAATGTAGCCATGTTCACTATTTACGTTCCATTCAGGTTTTTCAGATTTTTGAATAATGACATATGTAAATAAAATTACAGTGAAAGACATATGGTAGAGTAGACCATAGTTTTGATCTTAGCTTATATGGAGCCAAGTTAGTAGTTAGATAGTAATTAAGAAAAATGTATTCTTAAGCAAAGAAGAATAGTACTGAAGAAATTTAAATTTTAATGAAAAAAATAATAGAATCTAAAACCAGCTTGGGTTGGACTGGGCCTTAGAGATCATCTCATTCAAACCCCCTGCCATGGGCAGAGACACCTTCCACAGACCAGGCTGCCCAAACCCCATCCAACCTGACCTTGAACACTTCCAGGGATGGGGCATTCAAAGCTTCTCTGGCCAACCTGTTCCAGTGCCTCACCAGAATCACGGTAAATAATTTCTTCCTTATATCTAATCTAAACCTACCCTCTGTCAGTTTAACATCATTCCCCCTTGCCCTGCCACTCCATGCCCTTGAAACAAGTCCCTCCCCAGCTCTCTCCTCAGCCCCCTCTTCAGGTACTGAAAGGTGCTTTAAGGGCTCCCTGGAGCCTTCTCTTCTCCAGGCTGAACAGCCCTCTCAGCCTGTCTTCATAGGAAATGTTTAAGATGAGATTGATTTCCAGGATGCAAATAGTTCTCAAAATGCATGAGGTGCATTTTCATTATTTTGATTCACTTCCCTGTCCCACAGCTAGGTTTCTGGCTAATGTGAGTCCAATATTCTCTGGCTTTATAATCAATTAGATTGGTGCAAAGGGAATCCAAGGCAGGTGTAAAATACTGCCACACTGATTTGGTGGCAGTCACTTTGTACAGCTGTAAACAAATGCAGAAAAAGAAATGTTAGTCCCAAAGAGATGTTCTCAGAAAGTCTGAAAAGAAACCTGAGAGAATGGACAGACTTGAGAGAATGTTAAGGTAAAGCATATTCTGGAGCTTGTGTGTAAATATTCTGAAATATATTTTGAACCATCTGCTATGGCCAAGGCACCGTATGGTTAGAAATAATGGAATTCAGTATAGAGTTTATCTGTGACATGGACATTGCTTTAAATACTTTGGTACGGGAAAAAAACAGTGTTGTGTACAACATATAGTAAGTATAAATAAATAAATAATAATTTAAAAAAATTAAACTCACTGAAATACCATTTATTATAACAGAGATGGAGAGGGACTTTTTACAAGAGCATGTAGAGACAGGGGCAATGGCACTGAAACAGGTTTCCTAGAGAAGTTGTGGATGCCCCATTCCTGGAGGTGTTCAGGGCCAGGAGCAACCTGGTCAAGTGGAAGGCATCCCTGCCCATGGCAAGGGATTTGGGTCCTTCCAACCCAAAGCATTCTATGATTCTGTGATTCTGATATTGCATACCCTGGAGACCAGCACTCACAGCTCTGCTTGTTTGCAGTGTTTTGGCAGACTAGGATAAAAGGGACCTGGTCTCTGCCCTGCTGCTGTTCAGGAAACAGGTCCAGCTCGTGCCCTGCTACCTGACGTTTCTTCCTCTGCTGGGAGCCGTTCCTGCAGGCTGGAAATCTGCTTCTTGGACACGTGTCTCCAGGGAGCTTACAGAGAGGCAGTGTCATCATCCCTATTTCCCCAGGGCGGAGGAGGCAGAGGGAGCTGCGGTGGCTTCCCTCGGGCCGTCTGGAGAAACAGTGCTCCGACGGGGTGTCTTGAGCGCAGGCTGGCGGTGTCTCTGCCCTGGGGAGAGCCGCGTTCCCCAAACTGGATCCCCAAGCGGGAGCCGCTCCAGCACCTCGGAGAGCTCCAGGGACCCGGCCGCGCCCGCAGGCACCGCCTCCTCCGTCCCGGCGGTGCCGCCAGTCGAGCATCAGTCACTGTTTTGGCTTTCCTCGGCGTTGTTTCAAACAGAGCTAATTCGTTTTGTTTCGAAGCTAGCATTGGTTTAAGGTCGCGTTAGTATCTCCACACCCGGAGAAACAAAGACCACGGGTGCACGTCCAAGGAGCTTCTGCCCTGCCCTCCCTTCCAGGGCAGCGCCGGCGCAGCGGAGCGCAAAGGGAAACGGGTTTTCCTTGGTCCTGGGCTTTTTCCTCCCTCTTCGGGGAAGCTGGAGCCCGGCTGAGCGTCTCCCCTCGCCTCCCAGGTTCACGGTGTGCAGAGTCCCAGAGAAGCTGACTTTAGTCGTACCCCCCTCCCTGCTCAGGCTGCTCTATCATATGAGAAATGCTCATGAGGTCTCAGCCTGGACAAGCTGCACCTGGACTAAGCCCCTCTCCAGCTTATCAGAAATACTGTCTGTTCCCAGCAAAGAGTGTTGTCTAATTACCATTTGTTTTTAACAAGCAGCCTTGGAAACTTATTTTTTCTTGCCTGAATAACAACCCAAGTGGAATCCTATTTCTGTTAATAAATTTTCTTTGAAAGTTACTGACTTGAATTGCAGCCTGTATGAAAAATAATTATGTCTAAACCCCATTGTCTTATAACCCGTGGACAGTGGTCCAAAGGGGGATCCTTTTGAGCTCTCAGTTCCCAAAAGATAAGGCATGATGTGTATATCTCAAATACTGATGACCAGACAGCTGTGGAGCCAGCCAAGGACTGTTTGTAATAACAGACAAGAATTGTTGGTAATAATCAAGGACAACTGGTACTAGCATGCTGTGAGAAAAAAACACATTTTGGCTGGAGAAGTGGGGGGCAGGTGGAGACAGGGCAGCACTTTTCCATGAGAAAGAACCACAGCATAGTACAGCAGAGTGCAGGACTGATTGGCAGGAAGTAGACATGGTCTGTAATGTGGGATTGGCAGCTGGCTTTCCTCAGCATTATTTCAAATCAACCATCAAAGATTCCTGAAGCCCTCTGAGCCATTTCCAGAAAGGCCTAAAAGAACAGGTTGCATGATAATTAATTAACATGGAAAGTGAGAAAAGTGTCTTTGGGGTGGAGAAACTTGTCAATAATCCCAAACCCAGGTGGTGCCCCCAGAGCTTGGACATCTCATCAGATGGACTGGCTCAACTGGATCACTGCATATCAGCTGGATTGATGCTGAAAAAAGGATAGGCCTCTTATCAGCTGGATCGACACTGGAACAAGGGCTGATGATGCCTTTTATTCTCTTTTCCTCTTTCTTTACCTTTCTTTTTCTCTTTTCCTTTTAAAAATTAATATTTCTCTTTTTAATTAACCTCTTTAATTTCCCTTTTCCCTCCCACCCTATCTCTTTATCCAAAACCTGCTACCATATGCCTAATTTTTCTTTTCCCTTCACCCTACCCCTTTACCCAAAACCCAATGCCATGTGCCTGTATGGCAGGTCTGGGGCTAACATACCAATTTCCACATCGAGTGTGTAATTTGGTAGTAAGACTCTCTGATTGTTTGTGGACTCTCGGACTTTTGTCGCTCCTTTTGACCGATGAGCGTTTTCGAAGCTGAAGTGCTCGCTTCCCCTTGAGGGAGGGTTGTCACACGGTGCCCTATTGCCTGTCCCCATCCCCTTCAGAGGCAGACCTGTGCTCCCAGACTCACCGCCAAGCCACCACTTGCTCCTTGTTGTCTGGCGCCCTCTCCTGCTGTGAGACATTTCCTCTTGGAAACCGAAGGATTCATCCGAATTCAGCTGGTCCAGGCAGCACATGGGAATGCTGCTGGGGGACCTGTGCCCTGGGGCACTGCACAGGCTCTTGCTCTCAGTGTGCTCCTGTCTAAAATAGTCCGGGTTTATTCAAGTTGTTCTGCCTTCCCCAATTCTAGCACCATCATAGTGAGAAGGAATCTCGTCATGGTATTTGCTGAGGTTTTGGATGCCTCAAATTGTATCACTCACATCTCACAGCCTAGATCATACAGAAAGGAGCTATACCTTGATTCACATCAGAGCACAGTGGATGCATGAGTGACTGAAATCAGCTGGGAGGTAAGAATCATAGTTTGAGATTCATGTAACAAGAAAAAAAATTAGTGTTAGACTTGGAGATACCTTAAAATGAAGGGGGGAGAGGGCTAAATTTTAGAGATCCTTTGCTGAAATAATATGATTCTTTACTCTCACTATATATATTCAAGTAAACTGCTACACATTATGCAGGTTAACTGCAGTGTATGCTCATACACATACTAGCAATTCCTACTCTTTCAGTGTTTATATATATTCTGATAACACTGAACAAACAGAATAAACTGTACGCAGAATGTGTTTAAGAATACAGCAAAAGAAATTGTACCAGCAGCCAAACTGCTCTATTCATGCATTACTCAGTCAGAAAAGGGCAAGACCTCTGTATTAAAATAGCAACATGATATGCTTTCCTGGGCACGCAAGCCTGAAGGTAAAGAGTGAGCCATTATTAATGGAGTTCAAATGTGTGTGAACTGCAAAAATAGCTCACAAGCTCTGTAAGGTACATCAGATGCTCAGCACTGTAGAAACAGTGCTGTGCAAGGAAATACATCACAATGGAACTGGCCAAGTTGAAGTCTTATTACTGATGAGATGGAAAGGTTCAACACACAATTCAAGTGCTTTTCTTGGAAGTACAAGCAGTATCATTTATCTGTCCTACTTTAATCGGGACAAGAACCCAAATTGTGGGTTATAAATGCCTGAAGTTCGGTCTTCAAAAGGACTGCTTTATAATAATGGGACAAAGTGATCCCACATATCCCATTTTAGCTGTTCAACCTGTAAAAGAAAATCAAAGATGTATTTGTTTTGTTTTAGTGTGTATACGTTTTGTTCTTGCACTTCAGGCAATTTACATTACACTAAAGATAAATTTAGTGCTGGGATAAACACCTTCTGGAATAAGTGTGAATGCCAAGGAGCAATGTGCACTGAGTATCTGGTGAACCTGCTCCAGGTCTCTTTCAGACTAGTCAAAGTTTAGGGTAAGCCCAGGGGAAAAAAAAAGAAATGGAAGAAATTTTGCTGTGAGGCATCTTGTGTGTCCAAAAGGTGGGCTAACCCCATTCCCACTGTAAACATGAGCAGGCTGAGGAAAGTCTGCAGTGTGCAGGGCAGTGCTCACCTGTTGTTGATGCTTTCTGCGAGCAGGCTGAAACCAGATTAACTGCACAGGATCTCAGGAGAGCTAATTATATTTTTAATTTTAAACACTCATCTCTGAGTGCTGCACCGGCAGCATGGCCATGTCTTTTGTTCTGAATGCTGCTCTGACCACAGCTGGGTATGCACAGCTCCAGTTATAACCATGGTATATGACTAGATAACAATAATCCTGAGCTGACATTTGACTCCTCTCTCCCTTGAAATCCTCCAGACTACACTGGTATATGCTCAGTGCATTCAAAAGGAGAGTTGGGTCTCAAAGCCTCCTCAGGAACTGGTAAATCCTACAACCTACAACCAAATTAATGTCAGTGTCTCTTTTCTGGGGTGGATATTGAAAGAAAGGAAACTGGCAAGAATATGTACTATTTTTTGCAAAACAATAATCCAGAGATCTTCTGGACTGTTTGTCTGAACAAGATCACAACTGCCTCTTTTTCTGAACAGGTGGTCTGTGGCAGACAGCTACAACAGTGACCATGCTGGTCTGCCTGCTACTTTGTGACCTGGCTCTCAGCTGGCTCCTCATCCATCCTGAGACAGAGCTCATGCATTCCTGCTGCTCTCACCGAAAAGGGCAGCTCCTCCCCATCGTTGTCCTTTCTAAAGAGCCTGTATCCATCCGTTGCAGCGCTCCAGCTGTGCGAGCTACCCCACTGGGTCTCTGTGATCCTGATGAGATCACAACCTTTGAACTGCAAACAGACATGATTCCTCCTGCTTCTTCCCCACATCTTCAGATTGGCACTGGAGACGCTGCTTTCTTAAAGAAAAGTATCTGCCCCACCATACTGGCCTGTAGGGCCTGTTTTATTTGTGTGAACAGACCTGGGGTGAGTCCACTGCACCTGTCTTCCATTAAGAAGTTTCTCCTGCCCACGTCACCTTGCACACCGATTACCAACATGGCCCACCATATCCTCACATGGTTGTGGGATGTCCTGCCCTGTCCCACATCATTCCTAGTTGGCCTCCTGGTCAGGTTGGCTCTGATTAGTCACTTGGTAGTTACCAGATAACCCGCTGCAGTTACTTCAGCAGAAGCATGTGCACGGGGAAGTGACATCTGATTTTAAAAGTGGAATAGTTATTTCCCACCAAGGTAAAAGAATGAAGTGGCAGGACATAACCTGACATCATTTACTGTTTCCTTTTATATTTCCAAATTTGCACAAGTTGCTAATTGTTGTGTGTTACTTGGCAACACAGGAATCCACTTCTATGTGATACATTATTAAATAAGATACTATTAGAGAGACATACAGGGCTATAATATCAGCTAGAAAGTCACCAATAGCATCACACATATAAGTAGAAAAACCTATTAATTCAACCTGATATTTCTCTGTATGCCTTCAGGAGTCATGCTTAAGGCAGCTCTCTAGGTCATTTTCCACATTAAGGCCTTCTACAGACTCTGGATTAGTGCTAGCAGTTGAACTCCATTTAATATTTCATTTTAAATTTATTTGTAAAAATTCTGCCCACATTTTCTTATTTCCATATAAATAAATTACATTTTTTAATGTCACCAAGGGATGAGGTAAATTGTTTGGAGGGTGGGGGTGGTAGAGAACTGCAGTTTTATCGCAGAAACGGAGGTAACAGAAGCCAATACAAAACTGAATCACTATGATTTAATTGGTCCCATTAACACAGTATCCTGGGAAAGCTGAGTAACAAATTACATGCTTTTCCAATGGAGGAGAAATAGGTGACAACTCTCACATGACAGGGCAGGAATAGAGTAGTGGAGGCTCAATGTTTCTTTTCCCACAGCCTATAATTTCTACAGAAAACTCTCACTCTACTTTGGGATATTCCCCTTAGCAGCTCAGTTAAACATACTCTGTCACAGATGATCTCATCTTGAGCCATGTAATCAACTGTGCTCTCACACACAGCAAACTTCCTACTTGAATGAAAGAAGGCACGAGGAATCTCCCTTCATCTCTACTGCATTAGTATAGCAATTGTAAGGATTAGAGTTAAATTTGACCTTGAAGGACCTGAGCAGCAAGGCAATAATGAGTCAAAAGCAGGTTTCTATGTATGTGACTTTTCAATCAGGCAGATACCAAATATAAAAGGAAGTCATAAAGAAACAAGGAAGCAGCAGAAGATGTATATATTTATATACTGTCAGCCTCAGGAGCTAACAGAAGTTAAAAAAAAAAAAAAAAAAATATTAAGAAAGTCAGTAGGACTTGTTAATTTCAACTGCTTTTTCCACTGCTCAGAATATACACACAGCAGATTACTGCACAGTTCTGCATTTCTCTAGGGATTGAAATGCAGGTTGCTTGGAAGACAAACGTAACATCCAGCTTCTCCCAGAAAATCCTGGAGCACTGTGCTGGGTTTTCATGTATTGTAACAACAGGCAAGGGACAGAGCTGGCAAAGTGGGGAAAAATAAAGTGAAAACTGAGACTGAACATGAAGAATAGCAAGTTTTCTTATTAATCTACAGGATATGACTCAACAGTAATTCACACAAAGCCTCAATTATTTAACTTGCAACTTTATTTCAGTTTAAATCATTGGTATAAAAGTTTATTATCTAGTTATACAGATACTGGGGGTTTTCAGGGAAGCTTATTTTGTCCTTTTTAGTGTCTTTTACCACTTGGTCCTCAGGCATGTTTCAAGAGGACTAACACTACATGTGTATCTTAAATTTCTGTACAAAAGCATTTCAGGTCTTTGTTTTGTTCTTCTGTGTAGGATGCCCAAAACATGCATATTATAGACAATATAATGGCCAAGGAAATGTTTCCCCTCTTTAAACTAAGGCAGTTAAAACTCCAGGAATATTGATTGATAAATTTGGAAGAGTAAAAATGCTTCCTTAGTGCTCATTTATTCTTTGAGCAAGTAAGACACACCCTCTTGGAATTACCAGATTTGATTGCCGTCTGCACTGAAAAGACAAAGATTGTCAAAGACAGCATTTAATTATGTACATTTCATAATGCCACTAACTCATCCACTTCTGAATAAGAACTCGTCAACGTTAAGAACTGTGTAAACCCACATGCAAAAATTGCCATAGAATCTTTAAAGTAGAACCAAATTGGCAAGTTTTTGGAAAGGATATTTCAATGCTTAAAAAAAAAAAGTCTATTAAAATGAGCACTTCAAGTAACTTAAATATCTTTAGCAAACATGTCCAGCAAGAGACTCTCTGTAAAAGAAATTGTTCTTAGAACAAAAAGCTAACAAATGGCTATTCAGCCACTAATTTTTCAACACAGTGGTGGGTCTGTGTGAAACAATTTGTAATCTAAATAAAGCGAGTCCATTACAATGTTAAAAAACATACATTAAGCAGGACTGATTAACTATTGCATTTCTGTATTTACAAAAGTGCTTAGCATAACAAAATTACCTAAAAAAATATAAACTTTACCAATATCATTTGGTTCTATGTGTGCTCCTAGACCTGCACTTGGAAAAAATAGTATTTACATTGTTAGATTTAGAGAAGTTTCTATAATTTTTAAAGAAATTTAACAAAACGCCCCCCACAAATGGACCCATATCTAAGTCAATGAATTTCATCTGGCTTATAACAGAGCAGGTGAAAATCCTTGAGTGCTGAGCAGGTACAAACAGGTCTAGCCATTATCTGTGGCATTAGACCCCAGAACTGGCTGCCGACAAATTGGGCAAGTGGAGTTTTCAGAAAGCCAGCGGTCAATACAATGAATATGAAACTCATGTGTACAAGGTAACTGCCTTAGTTTATTCCCTGTTGCATATTCATTAATGCAAACACTGCATGTTTTACTCCATTCATTTTCAGTGTGAACATCCCCATAGTTCCGTGTAGAAAGATTGTCAATCTGCTCTTTGGTTAAACCTCTCAAACGATCATCATCATCATCATCTTCATTCAGCAGGAAGAAGTGGGCAAGTCGAAGGATGGGCAGTGTTCCGTTCTCCACCAGGTTGTTTGCATCTTGAGACTGCCTGCTATCTTGGCTCTCACGATTGCGCCCAGAACGTTGACTACCACCCCTCTGCCCATTTCTTTCCCTGCTGCTGTCTACTGCATTTCCATTTCTAGACAAAACCCCACTTGGATCACTGCTGTTTGCTGAATTTGAGTTATTCTGTGCATCTGCTAAGTGATGACCGCCTCTTTGCACTTCTGAATTAGATTCAGTTTCCATTAAAGAACTCAGTTCTCCAAAGCCTGTCATTATCTGTCTAAGGATTGATCGAAGAGCTACTGATGAAGGCTCCCCAAGCCCAGTTTCTGAAATCCGACGAAGAGGTA
Organism: Parus major; assembly: GCF_001522545.3. NCBI lineage: Eukaryota > Metazoa > Chordata > Aves > Passeriformes > Paridae > Parus > Parus major. The sequence goes on along the minus strand of NC_031768.1, from coordinate 69,081,703 downwards.
TCCGTATAGTGCTAATGTAGGTCCGAATACCGGCGCGTTCTGATCGGGATATCGTGCGCCGAAATCCCCCACTGTCACTTTCAAAGGTAACCGTGTTTTCAGACATTCCTGCTCTAGAACGAGTTCTACTGGCAATGCTGTCCCGGTCTCTGTTTTCTCCAGGACGAATTCTTCTCACCTGAAGATCTAGTGTAATTGTTGGGTGCCTTCTGACAGCAGCTACTGGCCTGCTAGATTCTTCCTCTTCCAAAGTTATTCCTAAGGATGGCGCTACACTGGAAAGCTGGGGAGTCTGAGTGTTTTCTCTTGCTTGCTCTTCAGCAGGCTGTGGAGAAGCCTGAGCTGTTTGTCTCCTACTCCTGTTGACTTGCTGTGCATTTCTATCCTGCCCCTGACCACGTTCCTCAGAAGGAGCAGCATCACCTTGCCTTTGCAGCGGGGAGCGGCTTCGACTACTTAAGGTAGATCTCAGCCGCAAAATTTCTAGTCTTTGGTTTGTATTCATCTGGACATTAGTTCTAGCTCTACCCCTTCTGACTCCTGCAGAATTACCTCTTCCTGGCATTTCTCTTGGTTCACCAGCAGCCACAGAATTATTTCGTGTAGTATTATTTGTCTGGCCTGTCAGTTCCCTCGTTCTACTCCTGAGCCTCTCTGAAACTGCATGAGAGACTATTTCTGACCTTAATGCCATGGCACGCCTTAAAAGCCTGGTCCTTGCAGCTTCGTTGTTTGCCTCTCTTGCAGCCATGCTCCTCGTCCGTGGGGCTACTGAACTGGCAACTAGCTGACGTCTTCTTTCTACATACAGTCTGGTAGCATCTATATCAACATTCTCCTCGCCAGGAGTTTCAGAACTGTTATTATCATGATTTATATTGATCTCAAGACTAAAGCGAAACTCCCCACTGTTTGGATTTGTTCGACTCACAGCTCTCCAGGTTTGGTTCCCACTCTGTCCACTGCGAGTGGCATTTCCTGTGCGACGAAATGCGTTAAGCCATTCAAGCAAAGAGTCGCCGTTGGAGTTTTCCCTGAGAACTTCAGAATCTGAGAGAAACAAAGAATTGCAAACCTTCATATATGCACGCTCTGCATACTACAATGCACTCCAAAACCCTTTCTTGGGCTCTGACTTCAGACACAATACAATAACATAACTTGCTATGCTAATGTATAAAAATATGCTCTATGTAAAAATGTCAGCAAAACTTATCAGTTCAACCTAGAATTTTTGTCTCACAAGGAGACTCAGAGAGAAATTAATATGCCCAGATGGCATCTTCTGAGCCAGTGTTCCGATTCAAGTTGTCCAAAGATAGTTGTATTTGTCCAATACCTGCCCCTTGCTGAAGTTACCAGTTTGGGAACAACTCATTTTGATACAGCAAGAAAAAGTATAACAAGTCTTGTCTTCTTTTGGAAAACATCTAAAAAATTTGGTTCCTATAAGCGATACAATAAATGATCACAGAATCATTATGGTTGGAAGGGACCTCTGGAGATAATCTAGTTCAACTCCCCTGCCAAGGCAGCTTACAGAGCAATGTGTCTGGGTGGGATGTGTGGTTTGAACCGATTTTCTCCTTTTGTGCAAATATATTCTTTTCCTAATTACAATGCCCACAGCACCATTTTCAAATCTTCTCCAACTACACACTGAGGTACAGATACAAGCGTTGTGGTTAGGGCTAGCTATGTGTCTAAAGCAGGCCAATTGTCATGATCACAATGAAGTTTTTCCCTTGAAGGGATCAGATTAAGTTCTCCCTACTCCATCACCTCTCTGTGTCCAGGAAGACTCCAAGAACTTTGGTATCTTTATTTCTGAGCTGCCTATTCCTCCCACAAATTTGACTAGAATTGGCCAAATAAGTAAGCCAATATTTCTGGGGAATTGAAGACAGTGCATAAAACACAAGCCTCACTTGACTAAAACAAATGGAAATTAAACAACAAAAGTGGCAAACCAAAAATGGAGAGATTAACTGTTTTCCAATTAACTTCTTTTCCAACAGCTATAATACATGATAAAAACCTCTAAGAACTGAAAAAAATCGTAATTTTTGTGCTATTACATTTACAAACAATGGAAAGTGAGGGAAAAAGGAGCATGTACTTTGTGATTAATACAAACAAGTTTTCATCAACTATTTCAAGTCTGGTTTTGGATGCTTAGGAAATCTTGCTTAGTTTTAAACAATCCCCAGAGGCACACTGAAAATAAAAAAGCAAGAGAAATTAATCTCTCTTAAATATCTTTATAGAACTGTTATCTATGCACCACATACTATGTGTCTACATATATGAATGAAGAATGTTTACCTCCAACAGTTCTACCTTCACCTTCTCTGTTATCCAGATCAGACTGTGATGTCAGACGCTCCTTAGCCCCCTCCAAACGCTGCTGCAACTCTTCTGCTGTTATTTCTCCTGAATTTACATTTTGATAACACTGTTAGATAAGACACTACTACTGCCTCTATACAGCCATGCAGAAGTAATATTTTCTATCTTGAATGAAAATCTTCAGAACACAGAAAAAACTGATGAAAACAGAAAGAAAACAACACTAATGTGAGATTATAGTGCAGCGATCACTGAAAGTAGGTAGTGGAGTGAAAGAAAAAGAAGCTGAATGTGTCAAGAGTATTCTCAGCTTCCAGTAACAATTGAGACACCCCCAAAATTGCCATGTATCGACAGATATACTTGAATGTACCAAATGTTATTTATCTGGGACACCCAAATGCAGCATCTTTGTATACAGGTAAAGTATACTTTTGTTCCATATGGAGGTTTTTTCCTTTTCTACAAAGCCACAGAAGTCAGGCTGCTTGAGTCACAGTACCACAGGTGGTGCCTAACAGCAGGAGTGTTACTTCATTACACTTCTACTGAAGGTATGCACATCTTACCAGGAGTGCCAAGCAGGTTTCGGTCCCTCATTAACCTGTAGTCCTCCTCGTTGAGCTCGTTAATGAACTGGTAATAGGCCTCCTCCCTGCTGAGGCGCTCCAGCTGCCGCTGTCTCTCACCTTCGCCGTGGCTGCGCTCTCTTGAAGGCGCCTGCTCATTGCCATCTCCTGCACGGTGTCGGAAGCGATCCATAACGATAATGCCAAGATGTCCTGGACAAAACCAGAGATTAGACTGCTCAGAAATTACAGGAAGAATTTACCTAGCTTGCAGTAAAACGTTCCCAGCATTTTCAAATTAATTAGTTAATTAATAGCTAAAGATGAGTAAGGAGAACCAAGCTCCATGTTATTTGCCAAGACAACAGTGCAGCTTATTATTCAAATATATAAATACTTCTAGCTTGCTGAAAAATAGTTTCAAGCCCCCTTCCTCACTGAAAGGGCATACTGGTTGGTATGGCAACTTTAAAATAAAAATGCAATGACAGATTTTTAATTTTTTTTAGCTAAATAATGATATTCTAGAAAGTTAAAGGAATTAACATAAAATTTATATCCTTTCTCTCATGTAAAATACAACAGCAGTGGGGAGTATTTTAAAAGCTGAAGTATAGATAAAAACATGGTTTTCTGATTATTGGACTGCAATTATTCAGTGTAGACTTGTGACAACCCCAACATAAGACTACATTAGTATTTTCATTAGTAATATCACCCACGTAGTATACAGCCTACAGATTTATTTTGGTGGAATGACTCTTCTGACATTCTTACATTATTTGTATATTTTCCTTGCAGTTTCTAATCCAAGGATTAACTAGCAAAGAGATATCCATCTCCAGAATATGGGTGTAAAAGGGATGAGCTGTACTTTTACCACAATTCTTCCTCACTTACAAAATACTGAACCAATGGGACCACACTGTTAGAAGGCAAGAATAACCTTCCAGAGTCAAAGAAGCATAATCTCCGTTGATTCCCGTGTCATTACCATCTCCCTCTGGTCAGGGCTCAATCCGAGCCAATCAGCACTCACACCATTCCTTAACGTTCCTATTTTCTAAAGGAAACCTGTTCTTCCACTCTCTATTTGAAAGACAATAAAGTGTCCTTTCAATTGAGCTTCCTGTTTAACAGGCACCAGTAACACCTGCTGATGCAGACACCTGACAAAAGACATCACTCCTCGAAAGAGATCATCAGGCTAAAAATCCCCAACCACACTGCACCATGCTGCTTGCATAAATGCCTTTCCCTTTTATTTGTTTGCTTTTTGTCAATTTACACACACAAAATCCACTTCCAGTTTAGATTATGGGGAAAACACAGAAAACAACATTCTAAGCACACTCCCGATCAATAATTAGTCTTCACAGGACAAGTGATGAGACAACAAACAGACCAAACCAATTAACTATTAGAAATACATCAAAAAAAGGGCAAATTTTAATCAATAGTGCAAACAGATACAAAAATAATCAGAAAATGTATGTCAACAGCAGAAGCTGGTATACATTTGATATACCTTTCTTATGTTCTTTGTGGGATCCATTCTGACGTATTCTTGGTGTCAATATTTCCACACCTCATGTTACTTCCCCCCACCAGCCCCTGCCCCAGGTAACTGCACTTCTAAATACACTTCTTCCAAATCAACCATCTTCCTCCTGTGCCCAACACTACATTTTGATGCATTCAAAATACTCTGTCCTAGCTCTAACTCATTCAGCTTAAAAGAAATTAAATTAGTATCTTCCCTTCAAGACACTTTCCATTCCCATAATATTTTTTCTTTTCTATCAGTGTTGTCCTCTTGGCTCACCCTCACAAACTATAGATAACTTCTGACTGATTTCCCACAGGGGCTATGTTCAAACCAGGTCACTTATCAAACCACACTTCTAATCAAAAATTTCTCATCCAGCTCTTCCTCTTACTACCCCGGTTTCCTCACAACAAAAGCAGTTCCCGCCCAACCCCACCAGCCAACACTATCATTACCTTGGCAACACCCATCGCGACTATTACCATGAAAATCCCCAATCCAGACTGCACTGAATACTCAAGTGCCTCTGTCCCAGGTGACTTAAAACTTGACACAGGTGCAGCAGGGAGGGGGGGAAGAGGATTGATAAAATGAATTCAATTTCACATGAGGCTGTTATTTAGACAAATGCCTTAGAACAACATGCGGCTGCTTGCCTGACAATGACCATTCTAAGTCAACCGACTTTCCATTATATGATTATATTTTATGATTGTATTCCCAATACAATCACGGCATTGCCGCACAGAAGAAAATGAGATATATATTCTTAAGAAGTCCATCACATGTAGTCCCCCTCAATCTAAATTTAAAGTGTTGTTCAAAGGAGAGGTTCTTTAGTTTTCAGTTATCCACAGAAAATCTGGAAATCTCTTTGATTTTGTGGGTAGTTAAGGAAAAAAAAACATTCTTTTGTTGACAACTGTATGGTAGGATTAGTCACACTCCTTAAATGACTCACTTAGAAACAGTAAGAAGTGTGAAGTGCTCGGTTGTCCCATCTGTTTAACATAACTCCATGGATGACAACTACTATCCCTATTTATCAAATGCCATCAAAACTAAGTACTTTGGCACCTAAAATGCTTTAGCATTATGAAAATCGAAGGCTATTAACTGCATCAAAAATTAGATACATTACACTAGAATATTTCAGAGTATTGAAAAGTTGAAGGATATTAGCTACTAAGATACAAAAAAAACCCCCTGAAATCGAAATCCAGTTATGACTCAGATTACTCTTCCTTTGCAAAGAGATAGGGGTCGCATGCCAACACCTTATGTTTTCTAGCATTTTCAACCTAAGACCTACTCCTTTAGATTTTCATTCATAATTATTCTGGTCTATTCTTTAAGGTTTATGACTATTTTCTAATATACACCTTATGCTTTTAGGTTTCAGCCTGTTTTCCTGAAGTACGACCTCCGGTTCAATTAGGTACTCATTTTCTGAAAGACTACCACCTGATTGCAAGGTGACTACGGAGTTTAGCTGAGGAAACCTCCCCGAGCCAGAGGGCTATTTAATATTTCTGTCATACCGCAGCCTCCAGGCAGGATGATCTCACCGATTTCGGGAATAAAAAATAATAATAAAAAAAAATAAAAACAACCCGCAAACCAAACCCAGAAACCCCCGCGCATGAAGCCGGGGGAAAGAGAGAAAAAGGGAGAGTCAGTAGGTAATGAAAACACAGCCCCCGGGACAGCCAGAGGAACCCAAGCCGAAGGCCTGTGAGCGGCCGTCCACCCCCGCCCCAGGCCTAGGCCCAGGCCGGCAGCAGGGCCCGCAGACGCCAGCGTCTAGCCAGGCACCCCCAGGGCAGGCCAGGCCAGGCCAGGGGTCGGGCCGTAACCCCGGCCCGTGCAGCCGCGAGGGCTCCGGGCGTTCCACGAGCCCTCGGGCCCGGTCCCGCCCCGCCCCCCGCCTGTTGCCGGGGAGACGGGAGCGCCGTGACTGACGGGGCTCCTGCCCAATGCCCCCGCCGGCCCGCGGCCGCCGGCCAATGGCAGCAGCGACAGCCAGCCCGTGCCCTCCCGCCGCTCTCCCCCCGAGCTGCCCGCCGCGGCCCCGACACCGACCGCCGCGGCCGGACCCACGCCGTCCGCCGCTGCCCGAGCCCACGGGTCCCGTGCCCGCGGCGGGCCGCGTCACCCGCTGCGGCAAACTGGGGAGGCGCCCATGCCGCCGCCTGCCCCGGTGGGGGGAAGCCTGCCGAGAGCGCAGCCGGCAAGACCCCAGAGCCCGTCCCTGCCTGCTGCCAGCGGCGGCGCGGACCGCCCGGCTCAGCCCCGCGCCGCGCTCATCGCCCCGTCCCTCCCGGCGGCAGCGGGAGCCGCCCCCGCCGGGACACGGACCCTGGGTGTGCGAGCGGGGCGCGCTCCAGCTCCAATTGCGGTCCGGGTGGCGGCTCCAGCTCCGATTGCGGTCCGGGCGGCTACTGGCGCCGCCGGCGCAGGTTCCGTGCGCGAGGGAGGGCTCCAGCGCGAGCCCCGCCCCCTCATGCGCACGCGTGTTTGGCACTGTGTAATAACTTACGTAAGGAGTAAGATTGATTTTAGAGTTACTTTTCCCATTGCTCCTTCCTTCCCAGTCTTCCTGTGGTTTTAAATGGGACTCTTCTCCTTCTTCCGCGACTTTGCCTCCCTTTCTTTCCTTTTTGTTTACGTTTCCTTCTGCGGGAATCTCCCAGTGAACTTTTTCTAAAACGTTCAAAAAATAATTGCCCGGTGCCGTCGCTTTTAGCGATTTCCATTTGTAGAGCCTTGGCTAGAAGTTCTCCCACGCAAGTGCAGAACCTCTCCACAGAATGTTGCTGGTTGTAGCTGCGGATTCCCTGAGGGAACCCCCGGACTCGCTGTCCCGGGGTGCTTGTACGGATTTGTCTCAACACATCCCGCAGATACTCTCTGAATAGGCAAAATGAGGGGATTCCGCCTGGAGGGTGCTTCTGTGTAAAAGCGCTACCTCATCCTTCTCACGTCCGAGCTGCTGTTGTGTTCAAACCGGCTTACGGAAATAAACCAGAGTTTGGGTATTTTCTGTGCCTCTGGTCCCGCTACAAAGAACACCCTCGCTAATGAATGAGGTGCTAGGAAGGGCTCAGGGCCGCTGTCCAGGAAGATACTTTCACAACACACCCAGAATTTCCTTTTTTCCGCTTAAAGGAAAAGAGTTTAGGTTTGGTGGTGGTGGTTTACATTCCTGATGGGTGGGACAAATTCTTAACACCGAGGCCAGATCAGGAGCTGTTCCCTGCCCACTGCATTCAGAAAATGGTAACCTCTGTTTGTCATGTGCCTTGCCATTGTATAAATAGTACTGTATTATGATTTGCCTTGCCTAAAGCAATTAAAATATGTCCTTCCTAAAGATCAGTTTTACTTTCATAATAAAAGCCAGAGTATGTATGTATGTATGTATGTATCTATCTATCTATCTATCTACCTATCTATCTATCTACCTACCTACCTACCTACCTACCTACCTACCTAAACCATCTGTCCATCTGGTTACGTTAATTAAATCTTTTCCTCTTACAGTCTACTTTTACTAATCATTGTTCCACAGTCAAACACAACATCTTCTCTAGTATCAAGCCCACATACAGACTGTTCATCCAGAAGGAAGTTATGATTTAGATGGGTGAATAATTGCATATTTCCATAGCAAAACCTTACACTGAATTTGTTTATTTTCCACTGACCTCTTACCAACACAGAATTTGGTGTCCATGTCCTGTTCATTGTGATGTTTCACAGCAGTACACTATAACTAATTAAATACTTGTTCATTTTATGTTGTGTGGTTAATATAACATGTCAAGAGTAGGTCTTTCTTAGAATATTATTGCACTGAGGCAACGCTGTCCACAGTTAAACACTCTCTTTGCAACTATAATAAAAATAGCCTGTGGAGGGCAGCAAAACTCAGGCAATTACTAAATTTTGTAATAGTTTGAGAACCTGGATTTAGTTTGATCCATCTTTAAGGTTCTTTAGAAAGTAGCTCTATTCTGTTACATTTTATTGTTTAATATAAGTAAAGCAGGACCTCATAATCGGTCTTTTTAAACTGGATCTTAGTATCTCCAGGTGACACCAAAGTGCTGACATGAAGTTGATTTGCTTGAGAGGAATCTGGATAGGCTGGAGGAATGGGACATCAGCAAGCTCATGAAGTTCAATGAGGACAAATGCAGTCCTCCATCTAGGAGTGATCAGCCCCCTGGGACAATCCTGAGTGCGGGCTTTACTGACTGCTGGAAATGTTGGAGCGTCCTGGTGGCAGTGGTTAAAGATCAAGATATTTCACCCCAGCAGCTGTTAGCTTGGAGAAGACAAGACTGAGAAAGTATCTATCAATATAGATACTTAGTGTGTCAAAATACCTGACTAAGTGTGTCAAAAGGATGAGGCCAGGCTCTTTTTTGTGGTGCTGAGCAATAGGACAAAGGGCAACATGCAGAAACTGATGCACAGGACATTCTACCTGAACGTGAGGAAGAACTTCTTTACTGTGCAGATGACTGAGCACTGGGACAGGCTGCTGAGAGAGGTCATGGAATCTCCTTTCCTGGATATATTAAAAAACTTATATCAACACAACCCTGGTTAATGTGCACTAAGGGACCCAGCATGAACCGGGAGATTGGACCAGTGTTGTTCCTTCCAACCTGACCCATTATGTGATCCTGTGAACACAGAAAATTGATTATCAGGATATGACTGGGAAGTGATTACTCCCCTTTACATGGTTCTTGTTTGCCTGCATGTGGAATACTATGTCCAGTTTGGGGGTCTCTAGTAGAACAATCCTGATATGGAAAATTCCAGATGAATTGGAGTGAGTTCTATTGAGAGGACTAAGGTGGTCATGGGGCTGGAGCACTTGCCACATGAGAGAGGCTGTGGGCCCTAGGACTTCTTCAAGCTGGAATAATGGGCAGCCTGCCAGTACTGACAAGGAACTTACTGGAAAGACAGAGGCAGGATTTGTATTGAGAGAAGGTCCAGAGAGGCTATAATATCCTTCCATAGAAGCTTGAGTGGAAAAACCCTCAAGCAACCTGAATATAAGAGTAGCCCTGCTCTGAACAAGACATTGTCCAGAGGTCCCTTCCAATCTGAATATTTCTATGATTGTAAGAAACAATATAAAGTAACATTTCAGGGTTTATTTCCCCTCAGACAGGGCTCTTCTCAACAACAACAGTAACCATGAGTTCATAGTCTGAATTTTCAAGGTTTGTAGAGACAGAATCAGAGAATCACTTAATTTGGAAAAGACTTCTAAAACCCAGTCCAAACCATTAACCCAGCACTACCAAATCCACCACTAAACCATGTCCCCTAGTGCCACATCTGCATGTCTTTTAAGTACCTCCAGGGATGGTGACAACTGAATCTCTGTCAGGAGCATAACATAGGCTGATTGTTACCGTAGGTGGTCCCAAGTCTGGCAAACAGATGTTTCTCTGAATGGAAGCACAACTCTCCTATACAGCACCTGGATCCAAAGGACTGATGTATGTTTGCAAGTAACTTGTTAGATCAAGATGATCAATTTTATAGCTAAATATAGTTGAGTGTGAAATAAAAAACAAAAAAACAAAGCCCAACATTGGCTTTACATAGGGAACTGTTTGTAGATTCAGCACTTATCTGCATTAAGTAAACTGTGTTTTTAAATGCTGCTGGTATTCAGATCACTCATCTGCAGGATGAGTAAAAACTGCAAGGTTCCTGAAAAATACTCAGACTGTGCAAGTGTGACAGTTAGTTTTTCTTTACATACAAAAAGGAAAAAGTGCCACTACATTATTGTCTTGCCTTCAGCTTTCTCTGGACTAAACAAAAAATGGAAGATGTATAGCACTTAGCAGGACTGCACTTTTTCAGTCAGTACCAAGCTGGGAACCTCTCATTCACACCGCTAGAGAATGTCTCCATGGGGATATGGGAAACTTCTAGCAGGCAGCTACAGTTTCATTAAAAGTTTTCTGAAAAGCAAAAGTATGTTCACACTTGGCAAATGAATAAGTGGAATGAGCAGACACTCTAATGGCATGGGGAGGTGATTGAGTGTTGTAGGTTATCTATTCATAAAATGAAAGATGAGAAAGCAAAAATAATAAAGTTTGCTTTTCTGTACTTTTATTCTATTTTTGAAGACTGCAAAACAAAGAGCAAATAGTTTGTTGTACATTTCCCAGCTGTAAGCTTTGTTTTGCTTCAAAAACTCTGACTCCAGCACCAACACTGTGGTCACAAGTATGCAAACACACACCTCTCCCCAAACCAGCTTTGCTTTCGATATTGATGCTCCCATACCCCAAGTGAGAGCATTTACTTATTGTCACAATCCAGCCTGTTCCCAGTCCAGGCTTCCACCTGGAAGACAATTCCCTGAAATACATTCAGAAGTGTTTAATGGTGTCAGTCTTCCTTGACTACTGTCCTCTCTGGTCACAGCTTGCTTTGATAACTGCCTCCAACCCACTGCACCTTATCAGCGCTAACATGGTAACAGTGGCAGAGAACTCAGATAACCTTCACAGGTGAGGTGATGCCAAACAAAAAAATGTCAAAAGTGTGTGTGTTCTGGACATATTAGAAATTACACAATCTCGGAACAGAAGGATATGATAAAGCAAACCGTGAATGTTAGAGGAAAAAAAGAGAAAAGCTGCAAAAATCCAACTTCAGCAGGATGTGTTAAGCATAGACTTTTAAACTGAGTCCTGAGAGAGCATGAGAGAAGGGAATGAAAAACTGGCAGTAAGAGATAAGAAATCCTATCAATTGAAAGGGTCACTGTGGGGATGGAGTCCTGGGAGTCAAGAATACCAGATCCTGGTTGTGTCTGTCTTTTGAAGAGTGGACCCCAAAATCAAACTTTTCCTTGAAATTATATTACACCATGACAGATTTTTAAAATAAAGCACAAAATATGCAACTTTCCATGAAACAGAGTTAAAAGTTGACCATGAAATGTCAGTATTTATTTCTCATAAAAAGAGACAAAGTGTGTTTTCTGTTTCAAATCTTTCTTGAGTTGGGGACCATAGGTCTGAATTGGCAAAATCGAATATCGGTTTCAATACAAGTACCTGAAGTGGAAACAGAGAGAAGGTGCAGCAGATTTGCAGCTACACTCATTCTGGAAGGCATACAATTCAAATGGTATGTACAATTAAGGAAAGAAACATTCAAGCAAACTTGTAAATATTGTTACAAAAGGACCAACAATCTGGGAAAGAAGATATCTCAGTTGTCGTTTTGACTTCTCAGAATTTGTCAAAGTGTGGAATTCTTCCCAATTGTTTTATGCAAATGTGAAACATAGCACAGGTTGTCAGAAAATGAATCTGGATTGTCTGTTCTTGTTTTCCTTCATGATGTCTTTCCTTTCTAAGCAGATATTGTTTCTCTTCTGCACCCTGCAATGTTTCAGCTCTGGGTGGACTAATCCCAACCATCAATTACCATGCAGTAATTGGATTCATGTGGAGGAGTTTGGATGTTCTTGCCTCCACAAAAAAGTGATTAATAACTCAAAGAAGAGTACAAAGCTACAGAAGTGTGGTTATTGCCACCTCCCCTGCTGATAGGACTGAGGGTGGTGAGCAGGCCAGAGGTACTATACATGGTGGGTTTGCCCATGCAAGCTTGGTCCCTTACTGCCCCTGAAAGTCCCCAAAGCCAAGCATCCCTGAAAGCAGAGATGGGGCTGAGATGGATGAACTTTGTGAGGTGGATGGCATCTTCCAGACTGGTCTGTGCTGGGCTGCCCTGACCTGTTTCTGCTTGGTGTAGTGAGATACTGGGCAATGTTCTTGTAAAATTTACTTGAGTTACTGGGCAAATAGAGTGTAATTTTGCTGCTTCTCTCAATTGCACTTATTTTTTGTAACACATGCCTAATTGCTTCATTCAACATACATAATATCCCTAACAACCTCATAGCAACATATTGAAAGTCCAACTGCCGGCTTCTGACATGAGTCTGATTGAGTGATGCCAGCTTGGGAAGCAGGCACAACCCTATCCCAAATTTTCAGGGATCAGTGCTAACGTGTAAATGAAAGTTAAGATTTGTAATTGAAAATGGAAATTATTTCAGACCATTCCACAATATGTTGTTTCTCCTTTCAGGAGCCCCCACATTCTGTGATGTCTCTAAGTTAAGGGATTTGAGTGCCCACTTATTTACTCAATGTGCTGCATTCTTGACATGAAACATGAACTATGTGTGCATGACTATTAAAAATACCTAAAGCTGGCCTGTAAGTAGAAAGATTGCTGTAGCTTTAGTTTAGTTCCAAGCTGCCTCTTCTACAAAATTACCAGCTGACTTTGTGTTGGGTGGGTAACCCTGGCTCTGTCAGCCAAGGAGAGGAATCGGGAAATGCCCAGTTACTGGTCACATACAAGGCCCTTGCTAAACATAACAGGTTTTGTATTACATTCTGACTCATCTCAGCAACCACACAGAGAGGGTTTGTCAGCATCTGTGTCTTGAGTGCTGTGAGCAGCCTGGGACATCACAATATAAGACATGAAGATATTAGAAAGTGTCCAAAGCAAGGCAACCAAGATGGTGAAAGAGTGGCTGAAGTCACTTGTTCTGTTCAGCCTGGAGCAGAGGAGACTGAGGGGAGACCTCATTGCAGTCAGCAGCTTTCTCATGGAGGAAGAAAGAGGAGCAGGCACTAATCTTTCCTCTGTGGCGACCAGTGACAGAGGAAATGGCCTAAAGTTGTGTCAGGGGAGGTTTGGACTGGATATTGGAAAAAGGTTCTTTACCTAAAGAGTGGTTGGGCACTGGACCGGGCTCCTCAGGGAAGTGGTCACAGCATCAGCCTGGCAGAGCTCAAGAAGTGTTTGGACAATGCTCTCAGGCACATGGTGTGAGTCTTGGGGATGGTCCTGTGCAGGGCCAGGAGTTGGACTCAATGAACCTAATGGATCCCTTCCAACTCAAAATATTCTATGATTCTCCAATATTGACCGTCTTCACAGTTCTGGAATTGTCTTAATTACGACAATGCTAAGGGATGCTCAGAGCAGCAGGGACCAACTGCATCTGCCCTCACCAGCCTGGATGGAGACGGGGACCGGAATATTCACCGTAGCCAAGACCCCGGGAAGGGACGGAACGCTGGTCACGGTGGTTGCTGATGGCGGGCCCCGTGCCCCCCGTGCCCTGCCCAGGAACTACAGCTCCCGGCAAGCAGTGCGGCCCGGCCTCCCTCTCTTCCACCGCCTGTACTACAGCTCCCGGCGTGCGGCTGCGCCCGCAAGGCACGCCGGGACGGCCCCTTCCACGTGGTGCGCTGCCCGCGGCCGGGGAGGTGTCCGCGGTTTGCGACGTCCGTTTGCGGCAGCGCGCGCGGGCGCGGCCCCGAGAGCCCGCCCGGGGACCGGCGGCGGTGCCGCTGCTGGCGCGGAGCGAAAGGAGGGAGGGAGCGCCGGGGGTTGGGGCTCGGAGCGAAGGGAGCAGCCCCGCCGCTGGATGTTCCGCGGGGCGGCGCGGGGGCCTCCTCCTCCTTCTTCTCCTCCTCCTGCTGCTGCTGCTGCTGCTGCCGCCGCCCGGTGTGTGCGGCGGGGCGGGGCGCGGCTGCCGGGGGCGGCGGCGGCGGCGGGTCGCGGCGGGCGCCCAAGATGGACTATGACTTCAAGGTGAAGCTGACCGGGGAGCGCGAGCGAGTGGAGGACCTCTTCGAGTACGAGGGCTGCAAGGTGGGCAGGGGCACCTACGGGCACGTCTACAAAGCCAAGCGCAAGGACGGGTGAGTGAGCGAGCGGCTTCCCGCGGGACCCCCGTCCCGCCCGCGCCCTCCTTCCCCCGGCCGCCTTCTG